>NC_091833.1:107593316-107893316 GCF_037783145.1 Equus przewalskii | reverse complement strand
CCCGGGCCCCATGGTCGGATCGGCCTTCCGGGACGAGATGGTAGAGACGGCAGGAAAGGAGAGAAAGGTGAAAAGGGGGCTGCAGGTAATGAACTATGAAGTTCCATAAAACACCCCTCTTTCGCCCCTACCTGAAAACTCCCTTTCTTTTTTGCTTTTTCTAATGAGAATTACTCCTTAAATCCCTTCTCTACTTCACCTTCATCGATCATAACCATTTATTGCCACCCTTACTATGCTTCAGAATCTGCTCTGAATTCTTTATCTGCCTTCTTATTTCACTGTAATGGCAACTCTCTCAGGTGGACAGTGTCACGTGATATGGATGAGGACACAGAACAATAGCATGGTTCAATGAATTACTGAAGGTGGACGTGCACTGCTTGTGATGGGCAGTGCCGAATCCAAGCGTCTGCTGCCCAGGCCCACTGGGGTCTTCCAGCTGCAGGAGATGGCTGGATGTGCTAGGGCATGGACGGACAGACAGACAGATGGACAGGAGGGGAGATGGACAAATGAAGTAGAGGCAGAAATTAGGAGCCAAAAGCATAAGTGCCATCCTGCTCTGCACTAATATCCTGAGCAAAGATACATAAAGAGCTTATAGATTTTATTTTCCACAGATGAAATTACTACAGTACTGTAAAGTCGACCTTTCCTAGCTCATCTCTTTCCCACCTGTCCTGTGGCAACTCAAGAGTAGATTTCTTACAGCTCTTCACAGCAACGCAATTGTTCCCTAATCCTTCAGTAATTTTCACTTTTTTTCCCACAAATAAATTGGCCCAGGAAGCTTGCCAGATTCTGCAATCCTTCAGAGTAAACTCAATTGAAATTCTAGAGAGGCTGTGTTAACACTAAAAGAGGAAGGGATTTGGAATCAATCTCTGAAAACAAGTTTCTGAGTGTAAAAGTTGGCACAAAGGATGGGAAGAAAAAAATCAATGGATCTTAGAAATATGTCTTTATCTAGTTATTGCTCCTGCTTTACTGATGTTATGTGAAACAGTATCATAATATATATTCAAATTATTGGATAATAATTTATTTCTGAGTCTGTTGTGCAGAAAATATTTGGCATATCAGTAGCTATCAATCTATGAATGCTGTTCAACATTATATAAAGAATCTTTAGGTAAATGTTCAACGTCAGGTAAAGAACCTTTAATTTGGAGCCCAAATCTTATCTTTCAAAGGCTTCTATATGGTAACACCAGTGAACACAACTTACTGCTGTGTTATGATCATAAATATCCTTGAAGTCCTGTAATGACACCAGCACTATAGTTAGATGTTACTGGTCCTTTCAGTTTACTGTGTCCAGAAGCAATAATTTAGTGGTTACACAAACATGCATCGGAGTCAGACTCAGGCTCAAATCTTGGTTCCTTCAATTACTCAGTATCCTTGGGCAAATAGCCTCTTTGAGGCTCAGTTTCCTCATTTGTCAAAAGTGTGATTGTGAAGATTAAGGACAATAATACATGTAAAACATTCAATAGAATAACTGCCACGTGGTAAGAATTCAGCAAATATTAGCTATTATTTCTTATTACATTGTAATCTGAAAACAATGACTCATAACTCAGGTAGTTCCAGTGCTACCTAAAGATATGGGTAGGGAGGCCAGCCTGGTGGTGTAGAGGTTAAGTTCACGCGCTCCACTTCAGCGGCCCAGGGTTCACAGGTTCCAATCCCAGACGTGGACCTACACATTGCCTCTCGAGCCATGCTGTGGTGGCATCCCACATGCAAAATAGAGGAAGATTAGCACAGATGTTAGCTCAGGGACAATCTTTCTCGCCAAAAAAAAAAAGATGTGGATATGCATTGAGATTAAATCAAATGTTCATAATTGCTACAAATTTAACCATATTTAAGGCCAGATATATTCCCCGTATTCATCAATCCATTCATTCTTCTGTCTACCCATGCAGTATTCATTCAACAAGCTTTTTGTGCACTGTGGGATGGCCATCCTGTGCACTTTAGGACATTTAGTAGCATCCCACTAGACACTAGTGGCACCCCCACCCATTGTGACAACCAAAAATGCCTCCAGACATTGCCAACTCTCCCTTGGTGGACAGTGCAAAATTGCCCGTGGTTGAGAAAACTGTTTTAGACACAGAGAATGCGAACATGAATAAGACATTGCCCTTGCCTTGATAAGCAAGCATTTGGGTGTGGAGGACTAATAGGGAAATATATAATTATAATGTCATCATCATCGTAATAATAATAACCACTTATTAAGAACCTACTTTGTGTCAGGAATTTTACCTTTAGTAGTTCACATCCACCATAACCCTCTTAGCAATAATTATAATCAGCAATAATAATAATGTTACAAACGGAAAAATTGAGATTCAAAAATAAAATGACTTTCCCAAACTAAGATTATTTCAATCCAGTTTATACATATACACACATAAGGATATATAACAGTTAAGAAAAGTAAGAATGCCTTTGTGATCAATGAAGAGGAGCGCACTTCATTTACAAACATTAAGAACAGAGTCCTGGGGCTTTGAGGATAAGCTTTTAATGGGGCTGGAACTGGACACATGATGGCTGGGAGCTTCTGTTCCCTGTTTCCACCTTAGTGACACCACAAATGTCTTCTCATGCGCACTACATCCACTCCAACCAAGTGCAGGCAAAATCGAGTATATTTTTCGTCCAACTTCCCTACCCTAAATTACAAATACAGAGTTTATTATACTGGATTGTAAATTTTTTAGTAAAAATATCTGTCTCCCTCACTGGTCTATAGCAATTACTGTTGTGGCAATTTATTAACATTTAATTTAATCTTAATGCACATCCATACAAATATCTTCAAGAAACGCTAGAAGAACCTCATGAAACAGATCACGCGCTCTAGGTTATTATATAGCTTTCACTATTCATAAACTTAGTTATGACTCATATTTGCAGATCACAATGTTATAAGTAAAACAGCTAACTTGAGGGTGGGGCAGGTGTCATTCGTGTCCATGTTCCACCCAGCCCTTAACACAGTGCCTGGCATACAGTGGATGGTCAATCAATATTAGATGCTTTAGATTTATGCATACGTGTTCATACCCATAAATCCATGGATGGATAGATGGATGGATGGATGGATGGACGGATGGATGGATGGATGGATGGATAGAAGAAAGAAAAGGCATTGAAGAAGAAATCTTTCTAAGCCTATTTCATGGAGAACTAAGAAAAAATTCCTTCTCTCCAAGCATCAGCATCTAAGCATAGCCTAACTCTTACTCCATAATTCTCTTCTCTACCCAAGCATACGTCTGGCTGAATAGGGAGAGGGAGAATGATTTTCCCTTCTTTCCATTCTTCACTAATTGTTCCTTAACATGGGGGTAAATCTTTCATGCAAACAGGAAGAATTACTGTAAATTATTACAGCTAGTCCCTGATTATCTAACTCCCAGCAGTTTGGAATATTCAATAACTATAGAAAATCCAAATCTTGAGATTATAAAGATCTTTTCATGACTAGCATTGTGAACTTGCATCTCAGTATTTATAGTTTTGTCTCAAAGAATTCTCAAGAGGATGAGACCTCAAGCAATCTATTCCAACACCTCCAGTTCAGGGACTGGGAAACTAAAGTCAGAGATGAAGCTCCTTCAGATTCACCTAACTAAACCATCGCTGAACTAGGATTTTATCCCTGGTCTGCTGAGTCGCTGTTTACTGCTTTTCCTACTAGGTTGGGAGTGGATTTAAATCCAACTTCTTCATATTACAAATGGAGCATTTGAAACACAGACAAGAAGTGACTTACACAAAGTCATAGAGGCAGGAGGATTTGAGTACATAGTGAATTTTAATGGTCAAAATTGTTACTGATGCCAAAATGTCTTTTTTATTGATGCATCAAAGGTCACTGGTGAAGACAGCAAAAGTTAAGCTCCTATTGAAGATAAAATAACAGTTTAGAAGTTGTAGTCCTTGATTAAAAAGTTAAGCGAACAGTAAAATAGTATTCCTATTCCATTTTCACCAAAAAGAAACAAACATTGAAAGATCAGACTATTATGGCCTTATTTCAAGAAATAAATACCAGAGTGTATTCTGGCTGGGACCAGTAGAATTTCAATTTAACAAGAGCCATCTAAAGCTAGAGGACGGTCCTGTGATCAGTAATAACGCTGATCCTCGTCACCAAAAAAGGGTTGCATTCATCATTAGCATCTTCTGTGCCTCATAACTCGTTAAACTACCTCTTTCAAAAATTATTAAAACAAAATACTTGACGTTTTAAGGGTAAAGCTTAAATTCTCCTCAAATTTACATTATCCAGAGCACTTCATTGCTAAATTTGCCAAACAACTGAAAAAATGATCAAACTGATACATTGATGTGTGTGTAATATTCAAGTAAATTATATTAAAGCACTATCAAGACGAAAAGGCTTAGCTTGATAAAAAAATCTTGAGAACAAATACGTAGTTAAGAGTGAAAGTGCACAATATATCAGAAATACATTTTCCGTGACTACAAAAAGTGCGTTACAAATTACCAATATTTGGATACTTTTTTAGGAAGTATCATTATGCAAGCACTATTTATGGAATGGATTCAGCCCTAAAATTGAATGACATTTTTAATGTTATTAGGTCATTGTTATCACATCTATGGTTTAAACATTACATGGATGTTGCTTATCACTTTCGACCCATAATCACAATTTCTCTGCATTTAGCCTATGGTTGATCTGTAGATACAATGATTTAGACAAATGGAAAATATTTCTTTATGGTGATTCTGAATTTGTTGAAATCCTTTCACAGCTATTATGTCTTTTCTCTGTGTAAGGAGACCCAGAGAAATTAAGAGACTTGGCTAAAATGATACAACCATTTAGCTGCAGAGCCAAACAGAATTTAGGATTCTTGATCCAGCCCCAAAGGTAAGAGGCATTTTGATGAAGAGGAGGCATCATTAGGTTAAGACTTGGATTCCAGTCCTAGCCTTGCTACAGAAGCAAGTTTCTTCACCTGTCCAGGACTCGGTATTCTCCTCCAAAAACGAGCCACTGCACAGTAGTGGCAGTCACTGTCATTTGGTTATTGTAGCATATCAAGCCCTCACTATGTGCCAGGTGCATTTACCATTTACACTTTAGCCACTGCCCTGGGAGATTTCAGGCTCCAGAATCAGGCAAGCATAAGTTCAGATCCTAGCTCCATCACTCGCCAGCTCTCTTTCCTTAAGCAAACTAACTTCTCCATGGCTCAGTTTCCTTATCTACAATGGAAGTAATAATAATTTCTAGTTCGTAAACTTGTTGCAAGACTTAAAGAAGATAAAGCATGTAAATAAAGCAATGTCCCTGATACATAACAAATGTTCAATAAATATGAGCTAATCTAATTTTGATTAATTCTTTTATTATTAATACTAATGGAAGTACAATGTGGAATGAGACTACATAGCCTCTAAGGATTTGTCTGGATCTGTCTGCACTCATGACCCCATTCTGGGAAACAGTATCATCATTGACTTCCTCCTATAGTGATGAGCGTCTGTATGTGAGTAATTTAGTGGTAGATGATCCATCCTCAAAATGACAGTTAATTATTTGAAATTAGTCAGGATTGAATGACATCTTACATACGGAAAAAGTTTCCTGAAATTCTGACGAAAATTTTCTATTTCCATTATAGTGCATCAGTGATTTTTTTAAAAAATTCATTATTTAGTAGTATACTGTTGAAAGTTGACTGAAAAGACAAATTTAGGGTGTGCTTAGACTATGTGGGCATGCTGTTTGTGACTCTATTTAGAGGAACTATTAATCAAACTATAAACTCTTTTTAAAGGTTTGAGAGGTAAGACTGGACCACTGGGCCTTGCTGGAGAGAAAGGGGACCAAGGAGAGACTGGGAAGAAAGGTCCCATGGGACCAGAGGGAGAAAAAGGAGAAATAGGTCCAGTTGGGCCTCCTGGACCAAAGGGAGACAGAGGAGAGCAAGGGGACCCAGGGCTGCCTGGAGTTTGTAAATGTGGAAGCATCGTGCTCAAATCTGCCTTTTCTGTTGGCATCACAACCAGCTACCCAGAAGAAAGGCTACCAATTATCTTTAACAAGGTCCTCTTCAATGAGGGAGAGCACTACAACCCTGCAACAGGGAAGTTCATCTGTGCTTTCCCAGGGATCTATTACTTTTCTTATGATATCACATTGGCAAATAAGCATCTGGCAATTGGGTTGGTACATAATGGGCAGTACCGGATAAAGACCTTCGACGCCAACACAGGGAACCATGATGTGGCTTCGGGGTCCACAGTCATCTATCTACAGCCAGAAGACGAGGTCTGGCTGGAGATCTTCTTCACTGACCAGAACGGCCTCTTCTCAGACCCAGGTTGGGCAGACAGCTTGTTCTCTGGATTTCTTCTGTACGTTGACACAGATTATCTAGATTCCATATCAGAAGACGATGAGCTGTGATCAGGACTGTTGACCTGAATGTTTCAAGATCCTTGAGGCAGACACTTTGATTTAATCTGGGGCCCTGGAATTTAGAATAAGCAGAAGTGAGATCCAAAGAGATTCCCACTCAGATTCCAGAGCATTTACAAACAGTTCTAGCAGAATCTATTAAAACAAGATGAACCACCAAATAGTTGAAACCACATCAAAATGAATTATATAAAACAATAACCCCAGATATGAATTCTCTTCAATGCGATGTTCATAAATATTTAACAAATTAAAGACAATGTTAACAAATTTCCTATTAAATTCCCTGAGTGGTAAAACCAGCTGGCAATGATATTTGTCTCATTAAATCTTCAAAAAATTACATTTTTTCTCGTTATTTAAGAGAATCATAAAGTCCCAGACAAAGTCTTTGATAATTCTCAAAAGGCTATAGTAAGCCAAAAACCAAAGGTAAGAGATGCTGAGTAATTTCGAGCAAGCTAGAGTGAAGTGATATTTTTTAATGTTTTATTATTCATTCCTTCATACTTGTATATATTCACTCAACAACTCTTTACTGAGCCTGTATGAACCAGACACTATGATGCTGGGTCAGATTTAATGAGTTAAGACAAAATCCCTACTTTCACACAGGCTAGTGTGTGATGAGCATATACCACAATGCAGTATGATAAGCGCCATGGCAAAAAGATTGACTCAATGCTGGAGGTACATAGGACCTGCTATTCCTGGGGGTCGGGGCCAGTGAAGGTTTTACACAGTGGGGAACACTAGGCATGCTAAAGTGTGTGTGTCTAAGTAGCTGGGAAAGATGCAAAGGAAACAAGGAATTCGCCAGCTGCATTTTCCCCATCCCATCCTCAAAACACCATCTGTATTTGCCATCAGGAAGGGGGGAAAAGCTGAGAGATAGAGGAGGCCTGGGATGGGTGTTGGAAATGGAGAGAAACAAGTTGCTGAGACCAGCCAGTAGCTTATTCTCCTAAATCCTTTATCATGATAGTTTCCCAGGACAGATATTCGTCCTCTTAGTTTTCTCACAAATAGGAACACTGCTTGACATTGTGTCTCACGGATTTCCTACGTATTTAGTCAAAATAAAGCAAAGCATAAGTCTACTGATTTACAAGTGAGCTGATAGGAGGAATGAACAGGAGGAGAAGGGAGACAGCCCAAATGCCTGAGCAAAGAGCTGTCCCTCCAAGACTCACCCCTCTCTTTGTCCCACTTCTCTTAGTGTCAGCATCTTGCTCCCCCTGAACTGTAATTCCTCAGGTAATCTCATCCATAATTCTTTTGTCTGCCCCTCCCTTGGCTAATAGTAATAGTATTCCCTGATTCTCTCACTTTGGTATCTTCTAATCCTCCTTTTCATGCATTCCTCTCTCTGCTCATTCACTTAAGAAATATTTCTTAAGGCCTCCTATGTGTGAATCACTATACTGGATTCTGTGAAGGTGGGTGAACACTAAGATGAATATGGCATAGCCTCTGCCATCAAATTTCTAAGGATACAAGAAAGGAAATGACATGCACACACACACACACAAAATACCTATAATTCTGGAAATGAGCATGCTAAAATATGCTAAGTGTTAAAGTGCAGATAGAGACAAAATGCTGTGAAAGGAATGCTGATGTGGAAATGCTTATGCCCAAATTAGGAGATGAGAGAGGAGAGCTAGGGAAGTCTTCTCTGCCTCCTGGGCCTTAAGCGATAAATGGGACTTGAAGAGGCCCGAGTCGGGGAAAGGGCACTTCAGACGGAGGTAATAATGAGGATAAAGCATGAAGGTGAGAACGGAGACCCAGAAAAGGAATCCATGGGCCATATTTAGAAGAGCCTCAAATACCAGCCTGGGTATTAGGAACTTTATTCATAGGAAGGTGTGGAGCCCCTGTGTCTTGCTGAGCTGGGTGCTGCCATGATCAGAGGTGAAATTCACAATAATCAAGCAGCTCTGTGTAAGGCAATGCTTGCTTCTCCCATCTTGCAGACTATCTTGCTTCCATCATCTTTCTCTGCCTGCCATGCTTTGTCCTCTTGTTGCTCTCATTCTGAGTCGAGATGTAGGTCTGTGAGACCAAGGGCAATGAAGATGAAATAAAGAAGAGAAACCAAAGGTGGTTTGAGATAGTCACCTGCCTCTAGATAACAGCTGAACCTGGAATTCCAGGCTATGAAGCTTAATAAACAGCCAACAGAAGAAGCCAACCTGAGGAACATCAAAATACGGGCCCTTTGAAGACAGTAGGATTTGCTGGAGAAACTGGAAATGGAGAAGTTATTGCAGATGGTCATGACCCACAAGATTGTCATATAATTTAAATTTTCTTCTGATCATCATCCATTAATGTATTCTCTTTCTTTTTTGGACATTGTTTACTTACTTATCTTTCAAATGTTTCTTTCATTACAAAGCCTATTTTGAGCAGCCTTTTTAAACAGAAGTTTCCTTAGCTGGTTCTAGGTCCGGAGATGAATTTTAATTTGAAATAAGTGGTGGGATGGAGATGAGGATCAGAGAACTAAAGTGGGAAAGGAAAAGCTATTTTGGTATTAAAATGATAAACTCTTAAGCAAATGCAGGTGTCTTTTATTCCTAAAAGAAAATAACAGACACAATTTATGCACCATGGTGGATATCTGTGTAAAGGAAGTAGAAGAACGATTTTGGTTTAAAAGATTGTAAGTCTCATTCCAGTCATTCTTTGGAAGGGCTGACTTGTAATGAATATGTATTAAGAAATATTTACTGACTGTATACCATCTTGTTCCAGAAGGATTTAAAACCACTTACAAAGATAGACAAAATACAGAAAGAACACATTAGTAAGAAACAAGTATGAAGAAAAGGACACACACAAAAAAAAAAACAAATAAAAACAGAGACTGAGGTTAATACAAAACTGTGTGTACGTGACCTTGCGTGTACCTGTGTCACACACTTATAGAACACGTGTGTTTCATTTCACCTGTGCATGCAAAAGGGCACTCCCAGCTCATTCATCATTGTGAGTGATGTTGTTTGTGGTGAAAAAAAGATTCCATAAGCTCTGAATATGCTTTTTCTGTGCCACTCTGTGAAAAAGATCAGGGACATAAATACATTTTAGATGTTAGCTACTTGTTGTTTTATGCCTTCCTCTCTCTCACCTCCTGTAGCTCCACTTTCAGTAAATGGCATCACTACCCACTCTGTTACCAAAGCCAAAACTTAAGGTACATTCTAGATGTCTTCCTTCCCTTCCTCACTGAACTTTTCTTGAACTCTTATGGTTGTAGCCCCTCCATGTACATCTCTGAGTCATTGCACCTTTCCATTCCTAATGCCAAGGTTCCACTCCTATACTCATCATCACTTCTCTGGAAGAGTTAAAAAAACTTTAACTGACTCTTTCCTCCAGCCACAACCTTCCAACCCGTTCTCCACACTGAGTTGGATCTATCTTTCTAAAGTAGAAATGTGGTCATTTCACTCCACAGCTTCAAGCCAAGCAGTGGCCCTCCAATCCTTACAATATAAAGGGTGTTTTGAACTTCTTTGGGTTTTTGCTATCTGGAATGCATTGCATATCTCTTTTCTGGTATTCATACCCAACTTCCTTCTGAAAGACCTCTCTCTTTTACATACTAAGTCATTGAGTTTCTGAGTGGAAGTGACTCTCGCAGTTTATAAATCTTGGGCCTGATCAATCAGACCATCGCATTCCACTCACCAAAATAATTGGTTTATGTAACTCAAGCAGAGTCAATGAGACTTTGCTGGGATTTCTCTAGAAGAGAATCTCATTTTGTCCCATTGGACTCAAGCCTGTGAGCCTCTAACAGCCATCTCACCATCACAAAGCAGAATACCATTTGAGAATGGAGCAACAAGCAAATGAAATAGAGAAACAGAGATTAAGGGAGAAAAATAGGTCTTGGAGTCATCCTTTGAACCCTGAGCTAGATAGACATGCTTATAGGCAGCTCTTGCTTTGGACTTTTCAGTTATGGTAGCCATTAAATGCCATTTTTATTTAAGCCCTTTTGATGTGGATATTCGATCACTTGCAAAAGGTGTTATCTTATCTAATATTAATGCAAACACCCTTTAGCAAGGCACATTAAGCCCCTTGAGATCTAGCCTCTGCTTTCTTTTATAGTCACATCTCAAAAAGTCGCCATATGCAACCTATAATCCAAGCAATTGCAAGATACCTACCAACATCCAGTTCTAGGATGCCTTGCTGTTACATGCCTGAGAAGTTTGCACACGCTGTTTCAGTTGCTCATAAAGCCATTGCTGACCTTGTCTGCCTGGCTAGCTCATCTTTCAAGACTCAGCTCAAAAGTTACTAGCTTTTCTCTAATTTTCCTCTTCCCTTATGCCCCAGGGGAATCATAGATGACCCCACATGTCTTCCTTACCATCTGGGAACTAGTGCATAGTCATGGTAGCAGTCGTGAACACTTACTGAGCACTGGTTCAACTGCTTTGTGTGTATTATCTCAGTTGGTCCTCACAACAATTATTCTGCCCATTTTCAGAAGAGGAAACTGAGAGACAGAGAGGTTAATAAATGTGTTAAGTCAATAATTACAGGCACAGTAGACCCAGACAATCTGGCATCAGAGTCTATTCTCTTAATCATCATCCTGGGTTCTTAATTCACATGCTTCACAATAGTTTCATCGTTGTTCTGCTCATGTATTTCTCCATTTGTGTATCTATCCTATTCATCTTTATATTCCAGGACTGAATATAACGCCCATTTTAATAGGTACTCAATAAAGAATGTGATGAATTCATCAGTGACAACTTCTTTTCACCCACAATTTTTACATGTGGAGAGAGAGAGAGAGATAACAACAAAAAGACCATATGACCATCCTGTACATCAGTCAAGACTCTTTAGATTATAACTGCTAGAATCAAACTCAAGCTGGCTCAAGAAAAATGAAACTCACTGAAATAACATAAAATTATAGAGCCAGATCTCAGTATGCATTCTTTATCACCAGTATGTTATATCTCCCCATCTCACAGATCAGCTCTTCCCAGTGTGCATTCTTGCCTTTGTGGCAAAGATAGCCACCAAGAGCTCCAGCTTTGCATTTTTCAGCCTCCACAGGAAAAAATACATATATTTCTCTTTCTCAATAGTCCCAGCAAAAGACCTAGGGATGACAGCCTTTTGGCTCTGAGTGGTCCTGCTTGACTCATGAGCCTAACCCTCAATCAATGATTGGCCAAGGAGGTGTGGTGTTCCCAATAGCCATGCCTACATCACATGTCCACCCTTAAAGCTAGAGACAGTATCAGCCCCACCTAAATCACATGAACTGAGGGTGAGTAAGAAGTCATTTCCCAAAGGAGGATAAAGGTGCCAGGCCTGAAAAACAAAAGCTTGGTTGATGGGCGGTCAAAAGCAATAGGTGATCTCTGTAGGTTCTTTCCATATAAAATCAAAACCACATTTATTTTGTCTCCATGATGCAAAATAATCATGTTGTTTGAATGGTTTTTCTCTGAGATAACCTAATTTTTGATAATATTTGGTCAGACTTGACTAAATGTTTTGTACTATATGAAGCTAGCATCTTTGATGATCTCATGCTACAGGCTGCATTGTGCTAGCTCCCAGTCAACACTTTTAATGAAAGAATGTATTCTTCTCAACTGATCTTCTTCCCTCCAGCCTTCTGATTTTTGACATCAATACCCACGAAAATGTAACAATCTATGGAATTATCTTTGATAATTATAAAAAGAGGGGAAAAAGCATCCTTAGAGATTTGTGCCTTTGCGGAATCAAAAAAGGGCCAGTAAATCCAATTCATCCCTCAGACAACATAACGACAGCCTTGAAATGGGCGTTGAAAAGCAATCCTAAGCCATCAACTACATTGCTGTCCTCATGCTTTATTTCTTGTTTCTTGAGAGATCATCAACCAGTGCAAATGATACCAGCAGCCACCATTCATTTACTCTGTGCCTCCTTAGTGCCAGCACCAGTAGTAATGGCACCATGCTGGGTCCTTTTAGTATGTACCTTATTGTATCCTCAGAAAAAGCAGTGCCTCTCCCATCCCCCCCAACTCCAGAAGGAGCATTGGTATGGACATATCAGAAGTGCTAGGATGTTGCATAAGTATGGCAAGGGAAGAGGTCACAGTTGGGGCCACATACCAAGGTCTGTATGGGTTCTGCTCTCTTGGCAATGGGCCAGAGTCAAAGCAGGAAGCAGCAGGGCTCACTCAAAAGAATTTCACTATACAGAGTTGAAGGAAGAACCGCATTCAGAGGTGCAAGTGGGGTTAAAAGAACCAAGTAGGGGTGTTGAGATATCCAAGGAGCAGCAACAGCAGGAACCCCTCACTACTCTAAGACCTGAAGGGGAGAGGGAGGAATAGTGGTTGCTGAGCGCAGTGGGGAGCTGGAGGCTTGGAAGAGGGACCATCCACCAGGAGCCATGCCTGGAGAAGAGCCCGGCCACCACCAGAACCATGCAGAAGCAGGGACAAAGCCAAGGCAATAGATTCTCTGACCACGCTCTCCTTATTTCCTCCAGTCTTCTCTCTGTACCTCCTACTCTGTACCTCCTGGTCAAACCCGATGACTCCAGGGACCAAGGGAGTCCGGGTGAGGCAGGGCACAGAGGTGGGCTTCCCAGGCAAAGAGCAGTTCAGAGAAGGACAGAAAATGGAGGGGCAGCCAGCAGGGGGTAGGGGTAAGTGGAAATTAGACAGCATAGAGCCCCCTCTTCAGTCCGTTCCCTCTCTAGACTCTAAAACTACGTGCAGCTGGTGCAATAAAACTGGTGCCACATCCTGAGAAGTACAGAAGGAACACCTTCCAGGGCTGCATAGGGCGGCCTGTAATTTACGCACAAGGAGCCCTCAGGTCTCAGAATGGTCCAGTTTCACTTACCAGAAAATTCCGCAGGAGTTTGCGACCAAGGCCTTGCAGTAACAAATAGAAGGTTTTTTCCAGTGTCCCCTCTGTAAGTCTCCCTCCTAAACTTGCAACAGCCTCAGGCAGCCGGTAGGCAGTAGGGATTCAAGATTCCAGCCAAATAACTTTCCAGCTCATCAGGAGTTAAATGTCTCTCTTATCCCATTAGAGATGAGAAAACTGAGGCTCAGAGCCATTGAACAGTTTGCCCATAGTCAAGCCTTAACAAACGTAGGATTCGAACTCCTGCCTCCCTGCCGCCAATGTCCATGCTTTGTCCAGCACACCTACACCTGCATTCCCCTGCCTCTCAAGACCACTTCCTCAAGACATGGTTTCACAGACAGCCCAGTGCACTGTAGGGGAAAGACCCATTTCTCAATCCTCTTCCTCTGATGCTGGTAAACATCATTTCCCTCCTACTTTAGCTGAATGCTAAGCCAGTCACCATCAGGACCAGCTCATGCACGATCAAAAGATTCAGTGTGGCTAGACCAGGTGGCTTTGCAAACCCTAAGGAGTCAAAACTGCATCAAAGTCCCTTCTCTGCACAAGGAACAAAGCCTCTCCCTAAAGGACAGGTGCCAGGGCTATGGGTCTGGTTTAGTTCTGCCAAGGAGAACCCAGTCAGTCTTCTAGTATCATCACTAAATCACCATGCTTAGAAAAATCAGGCAATCTGAATTCTTCTCAGTTTTCCTCATAAGACAGCTCCTATAGTAAACACACACACACACACACACACACACACACACGTTCTTGTCAGGATTAATCCTAACAGAAGCCAAGAACAAGCAGGACCACACTTTCCACAGGCCTCCTGTGCCCCTAAATGTGGTTTATAGATCAAGTCTAAGATGTGCCAAATACATTGGGTAACTGAAGAGTCCTCTGGAGAAGAAAATTTGAAGAAAAAACAAACCATAAAATGTGTCATGGGGACTGTTTAAACGCTGTACCCGGGTGTGTAAGAGACACATTGACACTCCTTTGCTTTTTGCTTTACACCAGAGTTTCTCAACCTCAGCCATATGGACATTTGGGGCCAGATTATTCTTTGTTGTGTGGGTCTGTGCTTTGCTTCGTAGGATGTGTCCCAGCACTACTGGCGTCTACTCAGTAGGTGTCAGCACCACCTCCCCTCCACTCACGACAATCAACAGCACCTCCAGATAGGGCCAAATGTCCCCTGGACCAAAACTGCTCCCAGCTGAGAACTTCTGTACAGTCTGGTCATGGGGACAGGTCTACTCAGTCCCTACAATCTACCTGTTTGCCAACAAACGTTTTCCAACAGATCTTTTTTTTTACAGACATCATCATATGGCTGGCCACCATTTCATGTGAGGTATTTGTTCCCTTCTGAGAACCCTTAGCTGAACAGTACCCTGTCCTGGAAGAAGCAGCAGGAAACTATGCCTTCATCTCAATTCCCTCTTACTACAAACAAACTGTTTCTTTTTTTTGTCTTGTCTAAGATACAAAATTCACAGCGTCTCCAATTTCTAAGAATGTATTCCAGTGTAATAATTAATAATGTGTACAAAAGTTTAATTACAGAAAGAGCCTTGCAGCAAAGTTTGTAATATGGAAAAATGGGAAATAACCTAAGAGTCTCACAATAGAATACTGGTTAAATGAGCCGTGGTACATTCACCCACTAAAATGTCATTAAAAGCGATGAAGACGGAAATGTATTGGCACCATCGGATGTTCATGAAATATTAACAGCACAAACTAGGTTACAAAATATTTTCAGTAATTATCCCATTTTTAAAGTGTGTTTGCATAAGTTCATAGAAAATCTCTGGATAAAAATAAGTTATTAATAGGGATTTTTAAATTTCTACCCTTTTGATCTTTATTTTCTTCTTTTATAATAAACATATTTTACTTATTTTACATAAAAATTCTTTATATAAGCTCTTGGATAATCAGGGTAGTTACTCATTATTATGCTCCCAAAGGATTGCAGAGAAAAAAGTCTAAGGAGAGAGGACAAAACCTCTAAAACTGTAGGTTGAATTATGAATCAACATCATCCTCAAAGTTTTCTGGTGGCATACCTGGATGTCTCTTCCAGAGGATTCTTTAAAGCAAGAATAAAACAAAATAGTCTTGGGTAATTATCCCATCCAAACTTGAACAAGGAAGGAAATGAGTCCTGAATTGACATCATTTTATTGAGTTTTTATTAGTCCAGAACTATAAACCCAATGGGTTAGCCACAGTATGAAGTCACTCAGAACCAACACATTTGTCGGATGGCAAAGGTGTTTATGAGCAACAATGTGCAGAAAACTGAGTTCACGGCTTCACCCCTGTGCCATCAGGGAGGTGGCAGAATTTATTGAAGTCAAGCCTTGACCAATCTAGTCAGAATTCCAAGAAACGATCTGAAAGCACTGCAAGTAGAAAAATCATAAACTCTAAGGAGTCACATAGATGTTCTTGCATTACAAAAGTGCTATCTTTTACAAGGTTGCTTGTGAAACGCTTCCTTGGCTGAAACAAACAGGAAAAAGCAAAGTCTCTGTGATCTATGCCTACCACAGCTTCAGAGAACAGCCTCGGCCCTGCAGTGCGTTCCCGTTATCATCGACATTACTCTGCAACAATGATAGGGAGTTGCAAGAATTTTCTACAGAAAACACCTAGGCCTGACTATACTCAGAACTAAAATTAAAGCACAGTGGCCTGAGGGTCTTCCAGGTGGTCAAACTATCGTCTGGTAATAATTGGGTGGTTGTAGATGAGATGGTCAGGACCCAGGATACATATGCATGGATACATCAAGATACACATAGACGAGAAGTTCTTACCCACTTGACTCCCCCTTAGGAATAAAATTCAGATTAAATTCAGGATGTCCAATCAAATTTGAATTTCAGGTAGCACATCAAATAATTGTTTAGTATAAGAATGTCCCAAATATTTAACTGCCACCTTATATTCTTATTTGCTAAAGCTGACAACACTACTCCCTTAGAATTCACCTGCAAACGTATTAATATGAATCCAAATGACCTTCAGAAGGGCTGTGCATATAATTTCTCATATAAGAAGAAGCCAGCTTTTCCTATGAGAAGGGATTCTTAGCTTCCCAAAAGAGTTTCAAAGAGCAAATTTAACTGAATCGGAAAGACATAAGAAAAGCTGGGTGGAAAGTCAGCAGATGTAAGATCTCGTCCCAGCAATTCCAATAACTAGCCTTGTGTAACTTTTGGACAAGTCACCTAAACCCAGTAAGTTGGTTTCCACATTAGACCCATGGTGGAAAATAATGTGGCTGCATTTCTTTCTCTGAATTCATACCAGACATTGCTAATCCATCTCAGCATTCCTTCTCACTGTGCCCAGGGACAGCCTCAGAATTCCTCTCAACAAAGTCTCCAGGTGGACACCATCCATTTACAAGGGTCCACCCTTGAGATGAAATCTGCTTGTTCTAAATGAGCCTTAGGTTTCCCTTCCAGCTCTAATAAAAGTTTGCAATCCTTTGTATTCCAATTCAACTCTAAAAGGCATGATGTACCTAATTTCACACCCTCAATTAAAAGTCAAATGTACCAACTGTCATCTGAAGTCGAGTTTTTTCAAATTCAGAGCAGGATTAATGGGTACCAGGAGTTCTGCTTTGACTAACTTGGAGCTGGATGGCTCCGTCATCAAGGACCTCAATGGAGGACATGGCAGGTCCTGTCTCCCACGCCCAGTGGTGACCTTGATTCCACTCCTCTTCATGTTTCTACTTCTTTCTGCATCAATGGGCTTCTCATACTACCCACTGGCTTATTCACTTTCTGTATTTTTTCTACCTCACGGATTCTTATTTCTCATAATTTCAACCTCTCTTGTCCTCTCATAGCCCAGCACTAGTTCATAACATGTTTTGCTTCAGCTCTAATTTCTCCATTTCTGCCTGATGCGCTCTTCATTTCCCAATTTAAATTCCCAGTGAGGCTCTCACCACTTAGCTGGCCCTGTTGGCCAAGGGACCAGTCTGAGCATTGGCTGCTAGCTGATCAGTGCCCACCATTGTTCCAGTCAGCCATGACTGTAAAGACAAGGTATAAAATACGGTTGCCTGGGCAAAGCCCATCAGCAGAAAGTGTTAGTGAGCTAGGATTTTTTCTTTTCAAAAAGGTGTGATGGGCAGGCACGGTGATGTTCCTAACTTCACAGGGGCCTTTCAAGTTCCAAATGAGACCATGTATGTGAAAACTATTTTAGCTGGTTTCCCCAAAAGCAGATCCTAATTCAAGGAGCTGAGTGTAAGTAATTTATTTGGGAGATGCAGGAAACACCAATAGGGTGGCGAGGAAGTGATCAAGCACAGAGAAGCCAACAAATAAGTGTGTGTTACTAAGCAAACTGCCACAGTAGCTGACTGAAGCTTCTCTCAAAGGGAAGCTAGAGGAAATGGGATAAAACACATGCCCCAGAATGAGCTCACCCCAAAGTTAGGAAGCTGGAGCATTTAAAGACAAACTCTCAGGAGTCACTGATGAAGAACTACTCCCAGGGATGTTATTTTTCCAGCATTTTGGGTGTGTGCTGGTGCTCCAGCACATTGGCTTTTCAAGGTTCTTAAAAAATGCCTCAGGTGCAGAGATGCAGATAAGACAGTTGGAAATCTACTAGAACACCCCGAATTGGCTACAGTCCAAGGAATATGGGGTAGGCACTGACATCACCTGCCACAACACTTCATCAACTCTCAAACAAATGTCAGTTCCATGAGAGTGAGGAAACAAGTGTCTGGCCCATAGCAGATGCTCGATAAATATTGGTGGGATAAATGTGTGAATGGATGAATAAATGAATGAAAGAATGAATGAATGAATGATAAAAAGTTCTAATTAAGTGAATGCAATTATTATCATTGGGGCAATTATCATGAATCCTTCACAGTTGTTTTCTCCTTATGCTAGTGAAGAGATAATATTGAAATCAGCTCAACACAAAGTGGACATAAGGGAAGCCATATTGTAGAAAAGAAACCATATCGTAAATTTGAATGACCTCTAACTAACCCAGACATGCTCTGTAGATTTTATAGCCCCTCCCAGATGCTATAAGTTAATAACTTTGTTCTTTTGAGTTCCTTAGGAATGTGATGACCCCCAGGCTGAGAGTCTATGCTGATAGCCATCATCAATGACAACTGAAAGTCTCTTCTCCAGTCTCTGATGCATATCCAGTAAAACAAAAGACTATCAGGAACTAAGACCACATGTCTTCCCCCACCCAGAGATCAGATGGAGGCCCCACTGGGATTAGGTCTATTTTTCAGGGACAGTTAAAATTTGGGTTGTCCATACTTCTTATCTTTCTTGTCCAAAACTTAGTTATAAGATGTGCCATTAGATCTTGTTCCAAAACTGTTGAGCAAAGTACAAAATTATAATAATGCAAAATGTCATCCTGAAGCCAAGAACAAGAGAATATTTCCAAATGACTGATAACAGTTTCATTCCTCTAACCCAGACCTAAGCCCCAATTGAGCAGGAAGTAGCTAGATTGGTTGTCACCCCAAATCCCTCAAGAATAAGGAATGACCAAAGAATAGGGAGATTGAAACCAGCAAACAGTTAGCTATTGGTGATTAAGTAGCTAGGAACAAAAGGTTTTTTTCCTTTTTGCAAGTACTGATTATAGCTTTTAGCTGTTTAACCCTCCCGTTGTTAACTCTGCTGTTTAGGCAATATGCTATCTGAGTCCCACTAGGTTCCTATACATCTCCCTGGAGCCTGGGTCACCATGCTAATGAGTGTGTGGGTATTTTTCAGGAATTAGAACCCCTTTTACCCTTCAGGCCGGTTGAGACCACCAACCCATCAACTGGGCTCATGGATATGTCTGATAAGCTACATTTTGACATCAAGAGGCTAAAAACTCCACCCTCAGATCATGCTGATGTTGTCATTTTGTGAACATGCATCCTGTGAAGAGACGTGAAGTCTGACTATGCTTGTACAGATCATCAATTACCTCACCTCTCCTTACTTCCAATTTTCTATCTCCACATTTCAGACCACCTTTCTCCCCTACCCCATAAATATCCCTGAGTCCCTATTTTTGGGTAAGCGGATTTGAGACTCATTCCCTTGCTTCCTCACATGGCTGCCTTGTGATTAAAACCCTTTCTCTGCTGCAATCTTGTCACCTCAGTGTTTGGCTTTCTGGACAGCAGGCAAAAACGAACCTGGTACAGTAACAATATGATGAGAGAGGAGCAAATGGGAGCAAACATGACAAAGGACCACCAGCTAGTCCCCAAAAAGGCCTGGGTTTTAATACCAACTCTTTCGTACCACTACCACGACTTGGGCAAAGTAGAAGAAACATCTTTCTTGTACATACCCTTCAAGTTATATTTTAATGACTCCTTTTCTACTGCTTGTCCTTTATACCCATTTTAGTTTGATTTCAGCTGTATAAAATGATGATGAATGGAGGAGGGCTATATTTGTCTTCTTCCCCCAGTCCTGTGTCCCCAAGGACAATCCTGAGCCCTACTCTTGCTTAAACCCCACCTCAACCATGTCACAAACAAGTCTGCAGTAATAAGTGTTGTGAGGGGGCAATATGAACCCACCTCCATTGACAGGATTTCAGAGGGGCTTCCATTCAATCCCCCTCCTCTCCTGTGACAGTGCTAAGCCAATCAAGAAATATACTCAGAGGTCACAAATGGACCAAAAGACTGGTTTTCCTCCTGGTAGCATGAAATCAGAGAATAAAACTTGGATTTAAGGCTGAAACAAATTTCCCAATAGTTGTCTTTAGGTCTAGACCTTGGGGAGCGCTCACCCTGCAGATCAGAAATTTCTCCATTCAGCCTCAGAGAGGATAGAGGTCTGCCTCATCCCAAGTCAAGTACATAGAACCCAAGATCGGCCACATCTGCAAGTTGCCCTTTACACACAGCCCCCTCCCAAGAGTGACACAAAGGCCAATGGGTTCTAGACTCTTGCCATTTCACCAGTCAGAGATATTACCCCTCCTCCCTCCCTCCTTTGGAAGGAATCACTGAAAGGTAGATATGAGTCATTGGCAATTTCAAGGCAACAAAAGAGAAGAAGTCCCTATTTTCCATGGTGGCAGGAGCTCAGGGAGAGGAAAAAAATGATACCGTTCCCATCCCACATCTATGAAAGAAGAGCTGATATGAAAATCTATTTTCCCTTTAATCCTCAGTGACTGGACAGGAGCAAGCCAACCACTGGATATTCAGAGGGACCTGCTCTACAGAAGAATCACTTCCAATTACTCTTTTTTCTTTTCATGCAGACACCAATGCACTTATGTCTGTGAAGAAACCATAAATCTAGGTCTATACCTTCTGTTCTTTCCATCTCTCACACTAGGGTTGTTAGTAAACTCTGCAGTGAGTGTTTAGCAAAAGGAGTTTAGGGATGTCAAGACTGAGGCTCTAATATGTCAAAAAAAAAAAAAAAAACTTTCTTTGGGAATGTTTCTCCCTTCCCAAAACAAGGTAAGAAAATAGTCATTTTGCTTTTGCTTCAAGGTTTACTTCGACGGCAGGAAAATGGAATGCGGCCAGTTTACTTTTTGAGGTACTTCCCTCTAGTGGCCATCCGTGGTAACTACTCTACTAGAGAACAACTTTTCTAAGAAAATCCAAATGTGAGATTGGAGAGGCTTGGAGATCATCTATCTCTGCCCACTCATGTTGCTAAAGAGAAAACAGAGATCCATAAGAGATGAGGGACTTGTCAGTAGTTGCTAAGATGGGACTGGAGCCAATGTCTTCTGTCTTTTGTTTGGTTCATCTCTTCCCATTGCCTAGCACACATTTAAAAGCTACTCTTTCATATATTATACTGCAGTTAATAAACAAATAAAGGAACAGTGACAACACTCCAGTTCCAGACAATCGTATTTATTGCAAACCTGATTGGATAAGCGTGCATAGAGGTTCCAAACCCTACTAGATGGTAGACAGATAGAAGGTGAGGATTTCTTCTTAATCATCTTTGAATCTCTAGTGCTTTCCACCATACCTGCCACATGGCAAATACTTAATAAATGTCACATAGATGGATGAATAGGTGCAGAGATAAATTTTAATTTGAAATTAGACGTCAACTAAAACCAAAAGCCACTTGCCTTGTTTTCTGATTAGCAAATGACAGATCTAAGATTTGAGGTCAGCAGTTGTCTTACACTAAAAGCCACCACTCCTAACCACTTGCCCTAGGGACCTCTACTACTAATGACAGCCATCCTAAGTTTCACAGAAACAGCCTTTCTGAATCAACGCAGCTGATTCAAGAGGAGATTGTGTTTTTCAGACTCTCAGTCCTAAGTTTTGCCCTAAAATAATGACCCCGTGAATACTTTCGTTCATGTGCTGGTTTGTTCCTTCAATCATTCAACATATATTTATTGAGCGTCTACTACATGCCAGGAATTTCCCTGAGTAATGAGGAACCAGTGAGAAAGACAAATTGATATGTCAACGCTATGCTAGTGTAAGTACTGAGAGGATAAAGAAGAAAGGCTTGTTAATGATGATGGATCTTTCTCCAATGTTAGTGGAGATGTGAATTAGGAGACAGCTCTGAGGGTTTCAATCATGGGTATCTTGAAGAAGGTATGAGTAAACCTCAGGCTCATTTGGTAAAATAACCCAGGTTGGTAGTGAAGGAGAGAGTCTTCATACTGTCAGTGGCAGAACTTACCCATTCCCCCCAGTTGTTATTCCTGGAATTTGAGGATTTTAGCAGTCTCCATTGAGACCATCCTTCTGGTTCCTGAAATTATTATTCTCCTCCTTACCCTCTGTCCAAAGCATGGGCATAAACCCCTCTGTCATTCCCCACAGCACAGACGAGACTATGTCAGAACAATTATAAGATTTTACTAAAGTCTCGGAGAAAAGAGAGGAATTATAACAGAGTTGCTAAAAGCTGGCAAGTAGATATAATGGCCCTTGGGTCCCACAGGCTCTGGTCCATTCTCATGCATTTGGCCAGGCTCCAGCAGGATTGCTTCCCTGTCTAGCCCCGGTTAGACAGCAAATGGCAATGTCCATCTTTCCCTACTATCCGAGGAAACTGCTCAAGTATGTCAAAGCCCCTCGGAGTCCAAGCTCAAGAGAGCAGACTGGTGCATAGTGGCAAGTGTCCTTTTGCCCTCTGGTCCAAATCCCATCTCTCAAATACTGAGAACACAGGCAGCTACCAATTTACAGATGGCTTTTACTCCAGATATCTTTTTGCTAGACAGTTCTTTGGAATCTGCCATGTAATTCCAAAAACATCAACCGTGATAGAATTCAGAGGCAAGTCCAAGAAAGCTCTATTTATACCCTGGTCCATCCCATAGTTTCCCAATTTGTCAGAAATCAGGAAGTGAGTATAGATGCTCGTGAGTACTCTTTATACCAATATGTCATCCATACCAATGTAAGGATCCAAATCCACCCCGCCCCAGGTCCCCAAGATTTCTGCCTACAGGGAACTATGGCTGCAGACAACAAAGACATGAAAATTCTTGACCTAGAATCAGTAGAGAGGTCATTCCTAAATCGAGTCTAGCCAACTGCCCCTGTTTCCCAAGTATCTGTAGCATTCAGTGCATTTGAAGGAAATGCAGTATAATTTGTGTCATCACAGGACATGAGAAAATAATAGATGGATCAGAGTGCCCAGTGAAGCAGAACACAATATTTTTCTATCAAGAGATATTGTCAGCTGCTCCTCTGTCTAGTGAGCCCAGAAAGTCTCCTTGGATAGGATCTGGTTTCAATGAAGGGATATTTGAGCAACTCTTCTTGATTATGCAAATGTAAGACAAGGGGACACCTATGGCCCTGGGAAATGGGGACATAACAGGATTTTCTGTGCCGTGATTGATGCTTCCCTTTTCAAATGCCCCTGCTTTGTCCTTGACATCACTGTATAAATTTGCAAAATAGCCAAGGAAACTCCTGGGGAAAAAAGGGATTGAGACTGGCCTCTTTCCTGCTGAATTTCAACAGCATTAAAACCCCTCTGATAAAGTTGCATGGTCCTAATTGAGTCGATCAGCCAGGATGGACACTTGGCACCATGGAGGGGAGTACAACATGAGGAGACGGGGGTTGTAGACTCTGAACTGGTGGCTGTGGTCCAAATCAGAACTTAGATCACGGAGGGCAGGAGGAGGGAATGTGGCCACTGGTTTAGGCATAGCTTATCACTGAGATCTAAAACCTCTCCAGATGCTGGCAACAGTGGTAGATGATATTGGTGTAAACCATGTCAGAGAAGCCAGGGTTTATCTACCCCGGTACTATTGATATTTTGGGACAGATAATTTTTTTATTGTGAGGAGGTGGGAGAAGCCCTGTCCTGTGCATTGTGGGTTATTTAGCAGCATCCCCTGGCCTCTAACTACTAGATGCCAGTAGTATATCCCTCCAAGATATGACAAGCAAAAATGTCCCCAGACTTTGCCAATGTCCCCTGGGAGGGCAAAACCAACTCTGGTTGAGAAGCACTGGTATAAACTGAAAAGTGTAACCCTGGAATCTCAAATGTGAGGAATCTGGTACGAATATTGAGACTATCAGACACATCAATGTAGCTGAGGGCAAAAATGCTCAGCCTTCTTCGAAGCCTTTTCCTGCCGCAACCAGCTAGACTCCTCTGTTCTCTCCCCATTGGCATGGGCACACAGGACTACCATGTGAACTGAGTAAGACTCTCAAGGTTTATGAACAACTCTTAGTGTAAATGAGGCTTCAAGGGGGAGACACTGGATGTCCTGCTAATAAAGGCAGATCTTTATTATCGAATTGAAATAAATTTTCAAGTGACTAAGAAAATGAAAGCATTATGATGATATTTGTACCCTAAGCTGGTGAAGCAGGTCATACCAATGAGATGCACTCAAGGGAAGTGGCTGGAGAGAAGAGAATGTAAAATTGTAAGATCACCTTTCCAACAAGAAAAATATGAGAATTCACTGCCCACACTAGAGCAGCAGTTTTCTCTGATAGGTAAGCGTCTCCAGTTATTTCAAATTATGACATGAGTCTGTAAATAAAAGGAACTTACAGCGTTTTATTCTCAATAGCTCAGACAGCTCTCTTAGGAAGCGGGAACATTTTGAAATGAAGCAAATGAGAAGAAAGTCATTGCGACTCAAAACAGGTTGGAAATCATAGCCCTGGAGGAAGAAAATTAAATGCTTTAATATCTCTAAAATAAAAATGGGCCACACAACCGATATATCTGAGTCAATAGTGGTTCTCTCCATTTACTATAGAAACACGAGGTTCAAATTTGCTGGAGTTCAAGTTATATTTCAGGGGGAGATGTATATAATTCAGTAAGTTGGAAAATATAAATTAAACGTTGAAGAGCGTGGTTTTATAAAATTGATGATTCAAAGGTGATTCTTCAGCTTCCAAGCTGAGCCTTATTTTAGTGATGTGTTTTCCCTTGTGGTATGTTTTTCTTTCATGGAGAATAAATCAACTATAATCAAAAGTATTATAAAACTCTGAGAACTGAGTAAGAATAACACATTCATCTAAAGTGGAAACTGTGTTCCACATGTTCAGGTGTGAAAAGCATATTGCAGCCGTTTATTGACCTAAACAATGCATCATTGCAGCGTCCCTTCAAAGACAATATAGCATGGCAGTCTCACCTCAGGTTCTATGATTTCTCCATGCTTATTCCAGTGTCCTATTCTCTTGAGGAGGTTTCAAGTGCATCACACTTTAATGGCATTACCCTTGAAGGCATTGAATGCATTTGCCTATTTTTTTTTCCTTAGGTACACATGTAAAAATTATACACTTCAGAGTCCCATGTAAAAAAAAACAATGACCATATTTCATCCATTCATTCATCTATTTATTCATTTATTTAAAGATATGACTGCTACAGTTATTATTGCTGTGTAACCAATAACCCCAAAGTGCAGTGGCTTAAAACAATCATTTTATTATGCACATGGATTCTGTGAGTCAGGAATTTGAACAGAGCACAGCTGGTTGACTAATCTCTACTCCACAATATCTGGAGAAAATTTGAACCCTGGGAGGTGACTCAAGGTCTAGGGGCTGGAACATCCAAAGGCTTGTTCATGCACGTGCCTGGAGCCTTGGCTGCAACTGCCAAACAGAGCATGTACACACAGCCTTTCCCTGTGGCCTGCCTCCCTCACACAGTGTGGTGGCCTCAGAATAGTTGAACTTCTTATACGGCAGCTCATGACTCTAAGCACAAAAGTTCTAGAAAGCAACATAGAAACCACATCATCTTTTGTGACTCAGTCTCAGAAATCAGCCAGCAAGTCAGCATCACTTCCACCATACTCTGTTGGTCAATGTGGGGTCCACTCAGATACAAGGGGAAGGGAACTAGGCCCCCCTTCTTGATGGGAAGAGTGCCAAAGAATTTGTAGGTTTTGTTTTAAAACCACCGCAGGAGCACACTGAGACAGAACACAGGATTTTTTATTATGAGGAATAATGAAAAGGATATAACTATAGGCATGTCAGAGTTTAAAAATAATAAGGAATACTTCGAAAAATCTTATGACAATCAATTTAAAAACAAAGAAAAAGGACCATTTTCTAAAAATATATAACATGCTGAAACTGAAAAAGAAATGTAAAATCCAAATAGACTGATTAGCATTAAAGAAATTAAATCAGTGGTCAAAAATTGAGCTACTACTACACCCCGCCACACACACATAAACACGTATACACCTTTCTTCAAAGAAGACATACAACAAGCCAGTAAACTCAATGAATTACAGCGTTCAACACCACTGCTCATAAGGAAATGCAAATTAAAACCACAGTGAGACACCACTTCATACCTACTAGAATGACTATCATCAAAAAATGGGCAATAAGTGTTAGAGACGACGTGCAGGAATTGGAACGCTTGTACATGACTGACGGAATACAAAATGGTGCAGCCACTGTGGGAAACATTCTGGCAGTTCCTCAAGAAGTAAACAGAGAATCACTGTATGACCCCAAAATTCCACTCCTAGGTATTTACCTAAAAGAATTGAAAACAGAGACTCAAATGGATACTTGTAAGTGACTGTTCATAGCAGCATTAGTCACACTAGCCAAAAGGCGGAAACAACCCATGTCCGTCAGCAGATGACAGATAAGCAAAATGTGGAATATCTATACAATGGAGTATTAGCCTTAAAAAGGAATGAGGTACTGACACAAGCTACAACATGAATGAAACTTGAAAACATTATGCTAAGTGAATTAAGCCAAACACAAAAGGACAAATTTTGTATGATTCTGCTTATACAAAATAACTAGAACAGGCAAATTTATAGAGATGAAAGTGGGTTAGAGGTTACTAGGGACTGGGCTTGGTCACCAGAGGGAGGAATGTAGAGTTATGCTTAATGGGTACAAGAGTTTCTATCTGGGATGATTAAAAAGTTTTGGAAATTGATAATGGTAATGGTTGCACAACATTGTGAATATAACTAATGCCACTGAAGTGTACATTTAAAAATGGCTCAAATATATATTTTAAAGTTGCTAACAGAGTAGATTTTAAAAGTTCTCATCACAAGAAAAAGAAATTTGTAACTATGCGAGGTAATGGATCTTAACTAAACTTGTGGTAATCATTTTGCAATATATACATATATCAAATCATTATGTTGTATACCTAAAACAAATACAATGTTATATGTCAATTATATCTGAATAAAATGGAAAAATGGCTAAACTAATAAATTTTGTTATATATGTTTTACCACAGTAAAAAAAACTCTCCAGACTCAAAAGATTTTATAGACAAGTTCACAGAACAGATAATGTGTGCACGCATGTGTGTATGTGTGTGAGAGAGAGAGGTGAGAGAGAGAAACAGAGATAGAGACAGAGGGAGAGAGACAGAGAGAAGGACAGAGAGAGAGATTAATCTGCTTTTTTTGAGATGAGAATATCCTTTATACTAAAATAATACAAGAATAATGCAAGAAAGGAAAAACAGCTTCAGTTATGAACATAAAGGCAAAAACATCTGAATATTAGTAATTAAATCCAAAAACTAATTTTTCAAATATCTTGACCAAGGTTCGTGTATCCCAGCAATGCAAGAAAAGTTTGACATTAAGAAGTCTGTTAAGGGGCCAGCCCCATGGCCTAGTGGATAAGTTCAGTGCACTCCACTTCAGCGGCCCAGATTTGGTTCCCAGGCATGGACCTACACCATTCGTTGGCAGCCATGCTGTGGCAGTGACCCACATACAAAATAGAGGAAGATTGGCACAGATGTTAGCTAAGAGTGAATCTTCGTCAGAAAAAAAAAATTGCTAATGTGATTCACCACATTAAAAGATGAAAGAAGAAAAACATATTTGATTACCTCAAAAGATTTAAAAAAATAAGCTTGTGAAGTGTGATTCAACACCTGTTAGTGATTAAAAACTCTTGAGCCAGCCAGGAACACTTAACCTAAAAGAAGGAAATTTTTGCATTTTGATTTGAAACAAATCTGCTAGATTCATTTATTTTGCTTGCATAAAAATTTTTACAAGAAATGATGTTTCTGAATTATGTTTTTGAATAATTTCAGAATGTTATGAGGAAATATATAACTCTTATGAACTGGTTCAGTTTAGTTAAATATTAAAAGATAAGGGAGGTCATAATCAGAAAGTTAATTAGCACAAGAGTGGTGAACAAATCCTACCTCTTAGGATAGTTGACCACTTCAAGTAGATAGTCTCTTACAGTAAACACCTGCTATGGACTCACATGTTGAAACTCTAATGCTCAATATGCCTGTATTTGGAGACAGGGAGTTTAGGAGGTAATTAAGGTTAAATGAGGTCCTACGGGTTGAGCCCTAATCCAGTAGGATTGGTGGCCCTATTGGAAGAAGAAAAGAGAGAAAGAGCGTTATCTCTCTACCCATCCCAATGCACCAAGGAAAGACCATGTGAGGACCCAGCAAGAAGGCAGTCATCTACAAGCCAGGAAGAGAGCTCCCACCAGAAACCAAATGGACTGGCACCTTGATTTTGGATTTCCAAGCTTGCAGAACTGTGAGAAAATAAATCTCTATTGTTGAAACCTCTCAGTCTATGGTATTTTGTTAAAGCAGCCTGAGCTAAGACAACATCCACATTTTTTTCATTAGTAAACCTTACTGCACTTGCTGTGTGCCAAGATTTGACCAATATTAACTGAATAAATCTCATAACAACCTTCTAAAGTAGTTACTATTATTATTAACCTCATTTTATGGATGAGGAAATGGAAGTCCAGAGAAGTTAAGTTGACCAAGATCCTCAATTTTAAGATTCAGCATTCAGCTTCTTTGTCTCTTCTCCCCTCCTGGGACTCCACTAGATGCGGCGGACCCCTCAATTTCTCCTCCATGTCTTTCATACACTCTTTCCTATTTTCCATCTCTCTGAGCCACATTTTAATTTTTTAAATCTCTCTTTCCCATTATTAATTCTCTTTCTAGCTCTCTCATCAGTGGATTAACACTTCCTTTGCTTTAAAAAAAATCAGGACTTTATTATTAATTTCTAAAAGTTCTAGCTGATTCTTTTTCACATTTGCCTGATCTTTTCGTAGTATCTCACTCTTCTTTCATATTTTCAAAGCCTCCTTTTCAGTTCTCTTATGATCTTTGTTTTTGTATATTCTCCATTTGATCATTGTGTTATCAGAAGTTCTTGAGGATGCAGTAGTGCTCTCTGGTTGTCTGTAGACTCTTGATTGTTTCCTCCTGTGTTGTCTAACTTTGGATTGTGAGCTCATCTTCCCTGAGGTTTATCTGTGTCCACCCTGAAATGACTACTTGAAAGTGTGTCCCTCCAGAAAAGTTTTGTATCTTTCTTTTGTGCTCTTGCCCAGCACCCCACAGGGATCCAGTAGCCTGAGACCACTTTTTAAAATTTGTCACTTAGGGGGTTCCTAAAAGGTATTGGTAACATAAATAAGATCATTAAACAGCATAGTGCAAGCCAATGGTTATGAATCCTCTGGAGAATATTTTTCCCACCATGGGCAGAGCACACACTGACACAGACAAGTTGTCTTGTTGTCTCCTTGTGCCACATTAGATAATAAATAGTCTCTTTCAATCTAAGAACTGGTTCTTCCACTTCTGAGAGTTTTTCTTATATTACTACTTTGATAAATTCTACCTTTTCATTTTCTTGGTTCTCTCTTTCTGTAACTACAAGTGTGGAATTTCTTAACCTGAGATCCTCTCATTTTCTCTATGATACTTTTCTGTAAGGGTGATACGCTAGTTTTTTCATTGGAGGACCTGGAAAAGTCAATATCTGCGATCTGTTCTTTGTGACCATTCAGTTTCTCCAGAAAACAATTTTCCATGTTTTCCAATTTGATGCTGGTGGAGGTGGGACAGGGGGAAGGTATATGTTTATTGCCTCAGTTCTGTGGGAAGGAGTGTGCCCTGCCCACCTCTCCATTTCTTATCCGGTTTCCAGCCCTGAGACTCATCCATCCTCTGCCAAACCTGGGAACTTGAGACCAGTGTCTCTGGTTCAACTTCCATAGAGAAGAAAGGTGGCTTCTTGGACTGTAGATGGTGTTCTCTCAGTGTCTTCACATCATCTTCCCTCTGTGTGTGTCTGCCTCTATGCCCAAATCCCCCTTTTTATAAAGACACAGTCATATAGGATCAAAGCCCACCCTAATGACCTTATTTTAACTTGATTGCCTCTGTAATGACCCCATCTCCAAATGAGGTGACATTCTGAGGTAAGACTCCAACGTTTCTTCTTTGGAGGGACACAATTCAACCACCACCAAGCCTAATTCTGAGCTCTCTGGAGTTCTGCAGAGTGGACAAGCTCATTTTCTCATTCTTATGGCTACCTGGCCCCCACCACCACCACACACACACATACACATACACAGAGACCCAAATAAACACACACACGTATGCTTGGAGTGTGGCTTTCTTTGGTCTGTTCATTCCATTACTCATTATCTGCTTTGCCTCTTCTCCCACTTCCTTTGCTTTTTTGAGCCATAACATTTATATCCTCTTTCAGTAATTTTACAGGGATTAAAGAATAAGAGAGATTAGTCTGTACATTCAATCTTCCACATTTAACCAGAAAACTCTCCAGAGACACATTCGCCAGCGCGGCAAGCCCCTCCAGGGAGCCTTTGCCGCAGACGAGTTAGACACCCTCACCCTGCAATGGCGACCTTTTAAGATTTAACCACCCACCTCTGAGCATCACCTGTCTTCTACCACAAATGCCCAGTCACGCTGATGATACGAGGGAGGTTATTTTAAACCTTGACCTAATTTCTGCCCAGCTCCCGGGGCTGATTTCTCTTCGTCCTTCTCTTGTAGGCTGTGCTCCCCTGCTCACCCTGCATGTTTGTTGTGTTTAACTGCTGGAAGTAACCTGTCACTTTAAAAGAAAAAAAAGCGACTGAGTGACCTTCCTTAGGAACGGGTTGCTAAGCGGGTGTTTTTGCTTGGAGACGTGGCTGCAGCGTCCAGGGCACAGCCGAGGGGCCGCCCCAGCATTCAGCCTTCCCTTTGGGCTCTTTTAGAAGATTCAGCAATGCAACCCATCTCTTTCCACTTTCCACTCGTCCCAGAAAGCAGAATCGGCCAAGCGCCTTGGTAAAGTTCCTTAAGGTAAATCAGTTCTTCCCGGGAGCAGGGCTGCTGCAAGGGTGCCCTGCTTTCAGTTACCCGGCTTGGAGCTCAGTCTCTCCCCTGGGTACCCCGAACAGATTTAATGAATTGTAAATGTAGGCGTTCTCATCGTTACTATTAATATTTTAGTTTCTGGAATTGAAACGTAGAGCGTTACTAGGGCTGCTTTGATTTGAGCTACTGCCTGGTGTCTGGTTTGCAGGAAATGTCAGTTCAGCTCATCACAGCCCCTGCGAGGGATTCCTCCCAGATGGCCGGTCCCTCTGCTTCCTGCCTGGGACCTCCATGCCATCCTGTTCCATCCGGCCTCCCGGAAACCTTTGCTGCGTGTTGCAGTTCTGGGCCTTTCCATTCCAATTTGTTTGAGGGGTGAGGTACTAATTACTTCCCTCTTCCTGGCATCAGACAGAGAAGTAGCCATGACAGACACAGGGCTGCAGATTGCTGCTCTCTCCAAAAGACCTCAAGATAATCTGCAGCCGGAGATTTAAATTGATTATTTCCCTTCACTGCAAAGAGGTGCTATGAAAAGCTAATAAAATCCAATGGGAAATACACATCTATAATTGGATTTTCATATCACCTTTTCTGCAAATAAATTCAGCATGAGAATGAAATCTCTCTCAATATCTCTCTCCTAGAGCTTATTAAAAGCGTCGCTCATTCAAACATTTATGGAGCATCCACAGAGCACCAGGCAATGTGCTGAAGTCGAGAACATGCAAGAGTGAATTAGACCAGGTCAGAAGCTCCGAGTTTCCTGGCAAGACAGACCTATAAACAGTTCATAACAGTACAGTGAGCTGAGTGCCACAGGAGGTTTATCACAGGGTCTAAAGTGCTGAGAGCACAGCGGACTCCCCCCAGCCGGGGTGAGGGGGGTGCTGGGAGCACTCGGTTCATCATGGGTGTGCACTGGGCATGTATCACATAGCACAGCTCAAATATGGGATTTAAATGTGCTCTTCAAGGGCGATATGTGTTATATCAAGTTGATTAAATGATTCTATAAAGCTATAGGTCCCTAACCTTAAACGACAGGAAGCTATGGCTGGAATAACTTGTAGAATTAGGTAATAAATTTTAAAAAGGGGTGTGTGTGTGACCCCTGCCCAGGGTTCCAGGCTCCAGCTCTGCCAGTCTGGACAGAAAAAGCTAAGCACTGTACACAGGGAGAAATGCCGATGGGTGTGAGGGCAGGGGAAGGCTTCAGAAGCACCGTAAATAGAAACGGAAAGAAAACTGCCCACAGCCCAGCTGGGGCTAGGGAGAGAGGGCATACTGGTTATTGCAGCCAGAGGGTCGAACTTGGGAACCAAAGATAGTAAAGGGGGGCTTGACTGTCACCTAAGGTCTTTCTTATGCCTCCCGTACTATCCCCTAAGGTCTTTCCCTCCCTTCTCCTTTCTTCTACTTTTCCTCTCTACCACCACCTTGTCTTAATAATAACACCAGTGTTGAAAGCCTCGTCCAAGCCAGGCATTCTACTACGCAAATTTTATCATTTAACCCTTGTAAAATGATTACCCATTGAGGTGGGAATTATGATGGCAGGTTTACAGACATAGAAATGTGTCTCAGGGAGTTGAAGGCATTGCTCCAAGATCACACAGCTGATAAACAGAGCTGGATTTGGAACCCAGGTCCATATAATTTTTTACAAATTATAAATTTTCTATAAACCCATGTTTTCACTGTTCTGGAGTAGGACACATATACTGCATTGGTTTTTAAGCAGGCAAGGTTGAGATGCAGTGCATACAATGGTGCCCTTTTCAGACACCTTCATTCCTTTTCCCCTGCATCCTGTAGAATTTGTCACAGGGTCCTCTGGATAGGACTCTGATCTTCTGATGACCCTCAGAGATAGTCCATTTGTTTGGATGAAGGTGTCACTACTTTCATTGAAAAATATCTTTGGTTTCTGCACTGAGACAAATAAATCATTGACCTAAAATAGCCAAAGCCTGTTATCACTGGGGTGATGCTCCACTTCAGTTCAATCGTCACTATTTCCAGAAGAGTGGGCTAGCATAGAATGGTAACTGATAGCATTGCGAAAGCAAGAATAGGTGGCGAGGCAGAGAGGTAGAGTGGCAGGGAGGAAGACTCTGGAATCACAGAGTCCTGGGGTCAAATTCTGAATGTAACACTGAATATCTATAACCTTGGGCAAATCCTGTAACCTGTCAGAGGTTAAACTCAGAAGAAACCTGGGTTTCCTCCTACGTAAATTCAGGCCTATAGCACTAAGCTAGAAGAGTCATTGTGAGGCCTTGTGATCGCATATATCTAGAGAGAGCACAAAATAAGTCTGCAGTAAGTCATGGCTCTTATTTTGATGTTGTCAGTAGAAATATATTATAAGTGTTCAATGCAAGTGGGGATGAAAAGCTGCATATTAAAGTTGGGCAATATTAATTTATCTTTTCTAAGGAACAGTGTTCATAAAAAAATTAACTTTATTGTCACTTGATTTCCTTAGAAACTCACTCAAAAGTAATGATCAGGAAAGGATGGGAAGAAAAAAATCAACCCCACCATATTTTTCATTTTCTACTTCTATTTCTTTCACATAGAATGTATTTTTTTAATTTATTGAGAAAGAATTTTTTTTAGTCACTAAAATATATCACAGTTCTTTTTTTCCAGTTCATAATTACCAGAGCTGTTTATTACAGAGCTTTCATGTCCTGTGGCATTTCATTTTTATTATCTGCCCCTCCTTCTCTCTGGATTACTTCCTCACTCTTTTATTTTCCTAGCAGCTTTCATCATTTCCCTTCCTCTGTTTTTTGTGTCCCATGAGGCGGTCTGGATGGGAGGCAATAGAATTTGAGATGTTTTATTTCCCTTTAACGTGCTAATAGGGTCAATGAAAGCTTGAACCCCTCAGAAAAGCTGCTTAAATGACTGAGTCCCACTTAGGATTCGGATTCCACAGATATGAGGAAGGGCGTACAATTTGTCAGCCCTGATGTTTGTCCCCATGTTTTCTCATTTAATGCTTTGCAGCAGCCCAAAGAGGACAATGAAGCTTTGAAGAGCTCCAGAATGTGGTCATGGAGACACAGTCAGTATATAGTGATTTAGTCCTCCATTCAGCAAATATTTATTGAGCGTCTGCTGGGTGCCAATGTCCTAGGCTCTGGAGGTAAACAGTGAATGAATGTCCTGCTGTCCGGAAGCTTATGTTTCAATGTGAATGGGCAGACAATAACAAAAAAATACATATGTTGACTAGTGATGAGTACTATGGAAAAAGAAATCACTATAAGGTGGTTAGGGAGTTCCAGGAGGTTATCATTATATTGTGAGTTTTCAGGGAAGACCTCTCTGATAAAATGAAATTTGAGCAGAACTGAATTCTGAAGGAATTGAAAGAGAGAGAGCAATGCAGATATCTCGGGAAAGAGAGTTCTAGGCAGAGGGAACAGCAAGTGCAAAGGCCCTGAGGCAAGAGAATTCAAGTGCAGATCGTGTAGGGCCTTATAGGCTATTGAAAGGATTTGGGATTTTACTCTGTTGAGAAAGGGAAGTCATTGGAGGATTGTGAGTGGAGTGATGACACAATCTCACTTAAATTTTAAACAATTCGCTCTCAGTTCAATGTAGAGAATAGATTGTAGGTAAGCAAGGTGGGAAGCAGAGAAGATAGGAGGTTCTTGCACTAGGTCATGTGAGAGACGATGGTGCTTGAGCAGAGTGATAACAGTGGAGGTGCTTGGATTTGCAATATAATTTGAAGGCAAAGCTGGCAGGATTTCTGATGGATTGGATGTGGTGTGTCCTATTAGAGTCAGAAAGGAGTCAAGAATGGCTCTAAGATTTCTGGCCTGAGCAAAACGGAGTTCTGTTTATTGCAACAAGGAAGATTGCAGGACAAGCAGATTCAGGGGTGATGAGGAGGAGCTTTGTTTGGCGCATGTTAGGCCAAGTGAAGGCATCCATCAAGCACTTGAATGATTGAGCCTGGAGTTCTGGGGAGATGTGTGGGCCTAGGACCCCCTACATTTGGGGAGTGTCAGTGAGTGGATAGTATTTAAAGCCAAGAGACAGGAGGAAACGGCCAGGGGGACAAGTTGGTCAAGGCTGGGCCCCAGGCGCCCCCACATATAGTGGTTGGGAGATGAGGAGAAACCAGCCCAGGAGTTTGAGAAGGAGCAGCCAGTGCGTAGGAGGAAAACCAGAAGAACGTGTCCCAGAAGCCAAGTGAAGGAAATATTTCAATAAAAAGAAAGTAATGGTGGGGGGGGGGGGCTGGCACCATGGCCGAGTGGTTACGTTCGCGCTCCACTGCAGGCGGCCCAGTGTTTCGTTGGTTCGAATCCTGGGCACAGACATGGCACTGCTCATCAAACCACACTGAGGTAGCGTCCCACATGCCACAACTAGAAGGACCCACAACAAAGAATATACAACTATGTACTGGGGGGCTTTGGGGAGAAAAAGGAAAAAAATTTAAAAATCTTAAAAAAAAGAAAGTAATGGGTCAGTTTCACTAATAAATGCATCTTACATGTTAAATAAGATGAGGACTGAGGATTGATCACTTAGATGTGGTGACACAGGGATCACTGGGGACCTTGTCAAGAGCAGGTTCATGGAGTGCTGGGCCCAGAACACTGATTCAGAAAGAGAGGGTTTGAGGAGTTTTCCTGTAGAGGGTTGAAAAGTTGAGCCATAGCTGGAAAGAGAGGTGAAGTCCAGAGAGAGCTTTTTTAAGGAAAGGACCGATTACAGCACTTTGTAAACTGATGAGCATGAGCCAACAGAGCAGCAGGAAATAATTATCCAGATGAAAGGGAGAAGTTGTCTGGATCAAGGTCCTAGAGGAGGGGAGGGTATGGGACCTGCACCCATGCAGAGGCCCTGGCCCAGATGGGAGCAGGGATGGGTCGCGCTAGCAAGTGGAAGCAGAGGAGGTGACACAACTCAGGGAGGTTAGACAGGGGGTGTGGAAGCCCACTCTGGTCTCATCTCCTTGCTCATGAAATGAGAACCAAGGTCAAGGGTAAAGGGTGAAGAGCGGTGGGAAGGTAGAAGTTTGAGGAGAGACGAGAAGATGTGAATAGTCCTTCAGGGACTGGATTCCCTCCAAGGGCAGAACTTTTCCCAGCTCCCACCTGCAACACAGTAAAACCAGGCTCATTGCCAGGCCCATGGGGACAGAGGGTCTGGCACCCTTCTTTTTCCTCTAGTGCTCATTTCCACCAATCCTGGTTCTGCAAGAATGTACTCCTTGTGTGTGGAGTCCACTCTGCTCAAACACCTCACTCACCATCAAGAGCGGCTTCATATTTATCAATGGCCAGAAAGATGTCTCAATGATTTCAGAAGAACTGACTTCTTGTTTGTTCTTTGCCGGTCAGGGAGCAGTCATCACAGCCAAAATGAATCCCCAGGAAGAAAAAGTGAAAATAATTACCGAGGTAAGTGTTTGCTCAGATGTCTCCAAAGGGATGTGTGTGTGTGTGTGTGTGTGTACTACACTCATGTCACATGTGTTTGTGAGTGAGGAAGTTAGGCCGGCAACAAGCATTTATTGCACACCTACTGCATGCAGAAGGGGTGGTGATGGAGGAGGAAATGCAGCCCTGCAGACACTCCAAGGTATCCCTCTGCTTGGATGCTCTGAGGCTGCTTTGTGACCCTGTCGTGAGTTCCGACACACAGCAGTTCTAAGTAACACCTGCTACTGGGTCCAGCTCTGCCTGAAGCACATTGATTTCTAAAGAAATTCAGAATGAAGGTAACAACTGTAGGTTGTGACTGATAATAAAATTCGCTCTCACGGAGTCCTACAGTTTCCAACTCATTGTGTGCAAAACATCATGAAACACTGTCTGGACCAGAGAAGGGAGGCTGTCGCCAACTTGGAGACCACAGACCTCAAACAGAGGAGAAAGTATTCCTCTGGATCCTTGCTTCTCTCTTGGCTCAGGGGCTCACTAACTTGAGACCACAGAGGCAAAAATGGAAACCATACGCTGCTTTCAATAGGGCACTTCAAAAAGCCTGAAGGACCACATTAGCCAGATAAAACCATGCAGATAAGCTTTAAGCAAGACATCAAGTACTGACAAGCCACGTAAATCTACATTTGTTTATTCATTCATGCAACAAATATGTATCCTTCCTCCGCTCCCTGGAGATATGACAGTGAAACAACTCTGTGCCCTCAGGGAGTTTACATTCTACCTAATTTGAAGTCCTGCTGGACAGTTTTCCATTGATGGAGGATCAAAACAATACTGGACAGCCAAAGACGACCAAGATTTCTCACAAGCCCATCACAAGCCAAAAAGAACTTACTTGAATTAAGAACCGCACTTGTGCACCTCACTCTTGCCATCATCTTTAATCCAAGTTGGTGAATTCCTGAGCTAAGAACACTGCCCACGCAATGGGCCTTGAATCAGGAGGCCCTAGTGAGGACAGGGCTTATGCTTAGAGCAGGAGGCAGACAGACCAGGTCCTGCAGATGGAGGAACAGCTCAGGCTATGCCTGTTCCCTGGTTGGGGCCTCCATTCTCTCCTCTGTAGCTGAAGTCCATGTCATCCCTAATCCCAACGGCCAAGGGCACTGACGTACAGTTGGAGCCTTGCCCAGTGACCTGCATGATGTTTCTTTGAAATCTTAAATCATTAAAATCCACGCTTTGTGTTCCAAGTTTATTTCAGCATAAGAAAAAAAAATCCCAATTTTAGAAAAAACTTTCTAATAAATTCGGTGTACCAAGGAGAGGTTGTGGGTTTATCTTGCAACCTCTTTTACATGCAGAGGTGCTTGTGCCCCAATTTGTAAAACTCTAAGAGCAGAAAAGTTTGAAGCTTGAACATTTTAGAGCATTCGGCTTTAACATTTTATGACTAAGACTTTAGAGAGGGTCATGTGGAAAAAGAAAACCAAGTTTGCACTGTTAAAGGATTTCTCCCTTTTCAAAAAGATCTGCTATTATCTCATTTAAATTGAAACTTCTGCGATGATTTAACATATATCCCCATTTCTCTCTACCTGAGAGTAAGGGGAGCAGGGAAGCCCAAACCTGGAAACCCTTTCTATGGTTCTGATGTCGTCCTGTGCCGGGTTTCCTGTCTGGGCCAGAACGTCTGTCCTGGCAGGTTTGCTGTTCATGGCCTTCATTAGATTGTGACTTTTGAGGGCAGGGAGTATCTCTGTGCCCCCAGGGCCTGGGACATAGTAAGCGCTCAGTAAGAGTTCTGTGCAGAGTGAGGATCTCAGACAATGGAAGCTCCCCTGTCCATCACCTCATTTACAATGTTTTGATTTGAAACAACTTTTCATGAACATGTCCATTTTGAGAAGAGCAGATCTCATCAACGGTCCCTTCACTCACACTCAACGTTAGTGGGTGGAGGCCTGAGGTCAAGATGCTGATGTTAATTTTAATACCTAAAAATGACACCCCTCTTCCTCTCTTAACATTCTTTCCCAAATTACACACTTACCAAGTGATGACTCTTCCATTTGCATTTTGAACAAAGGAATTCGTTGAAAATGACGAGGATGCAGATGTGGGAAGACAGAAGACCTCCAGAGTTCAAAGACGAAAAAGAAAGAAACAGGTAGGGAGTAACAAGAAACACGTGCATGTTTCTTGGGCTGTTTCTGTGTATTGGGCGGTTGATTAACAACCTGCCTGCAACCCACATCCTCCTCTGGGTACCAATATTTTCCCTTCTCTGGAAGAGGCAGGATGCAGAGGGATGGTCTGGGTGTAGGACCCTGTGTGGGGTCTCATGGATGACCCTCACAAGAAGCTGTGGTCAGTGCTTGGAGCATTTTTCCTCTAAGGTTTTTTCCTATCTCCTGAGAGAGAAGGCTAGAGATGACAGAAGCAGTCCTTTTAGTGTTGTCATCAAAGGCCATAAACTAAGACAGCCGATAGATGGCAGTGCAGGATTACAAACCTTGGGGAACTTCCCCCTTTCTCCAACTCCAAGCCCAAATTCCACTTCAGTCTAAGCCCGAGGCCAACTCCGTCTCCCGAGCCTGCTGGCACTCCCTCCCCAGCTCTGCTCCCTACAGGGGTTGCCCTCCTCAGCTCGGAGTATCCCGTGCCAGACCACCCTTCTCAAGGTAAATGAATTCCCGTGTAAGGAGTTATTGTCCTCTGAGGGGGGAGGCAGGGAAGATCTTGTGGAGGGGCGATTTGCTTGGAATAATTCAGATGCCAACAGGGGAGGCAGAGGGGGGAGCGCCATTTTGAGCCAGCAGCCACGTGATGGAGCTGCCTGGAAAGAGATGGCCGTGGAGGCGGGGAAGTGGGGAAGTGGGGAGGGCACCAGGAGAGCCCAAGTCAGGGAAGAAATCCCCCTCTCAGCTCCCACCTTGCCCAGCACGCTCCCGTTGAGACAAGCTGGGCAGAGGAGCTGCCTTCTGCTTCTAGGATGGAGCCGCCCCTGGGAGGGCCCACGGGGAGGGAGGCGCTGCCTGACCACGTGGCCTGTCCCTCCAGCCACTCAGGGTGTTTAACACCTTCTTGCAGGGTCAGCTAGGGCTTCTGCAACCAGGGCCAGGGGGCCCACCAAGACAGCAGAGGATCCAATGCAAATGAAAAGCTTTCAAGTCCTTAGCTCGAAGACCACGGGCACAGTGAGCAGTGGTGAGCTGGGCTAGAGGTGTGGAGCTTGGACTGAACAGGAGAAAGGGGCAGGGATGCAGAGGAAAATATAATACAAGCATTGCAGTTCCTAGGCATCACCTTGTTAACGCAACCCACACAGGAGCCCTGATCGCAGACAAAGGAGCAGTCACTGGGGTGTGGCAAGAAATCCAGAGGCGGCACTTCAGAATAACATGGGAATTTTTTTTTTTTTAATTAGATGCCTCAGGTCTACCCCAGGCTATTTATTTAAATCAGAATCTCTGTGCTTTGCACAATGCCTGGTACCTAGCAACACTTCCGGGAATGGGCCACCTTTATTTTCCTTTTACAGATGACAAAGCAAAGCACAGGAAGTTAAGGAACTGGCCCAGAGTGCCACAGTAACTGAGTCTGGAGGCAGGCCTTTGTCTGGCCCCAAGGGCCATCACTCACCTGTGGCTTCCACCAGGGTTTCTCACCCGCCACCCCTCCTCTGAGAGTTTGGGAAGGAACCGGAGGCTATTTATTCTTGGGGACCCCCAAAGGTGGACGCAGTATTTGCCCAGAATTATCCAGAGACACATTAGCAGCTGTTTCCAAATGATTTGGAGTTTGGAACTAATGGGCTGATTGTGACTTTGCTGCTTCCCTTTTCCTTCAAATTTCTGCAGAACTGTACACATTATACCTAGAAAAAGTGAAAATATTCATTTTATTTGAGGGTGCCTCGGTCATTTCCTGAGAAATCTCCTAGAGAAACTCTGGGTTGGTCCACTTCCCAGGGGGTGACCACAGTGACTCAGGTGACAGGGAGCAAAATTCTCTGGATTTAATCGGATTAAAGCCTTGTCCCTTCGCTAAGTGACCCACCTCATCCTAAGAAAAGAACTGAGTCAACCACAGCCCCATGAGTCACAACTCTGACCATCTGCCCATAGCTGCCGACTGCTGGCCCCGACGAAATGGTGTCTGAAAAGTCCCATCTTGGCGACCAGAAGGAGCCTGGGCACGAAGATCCCAACGCTGACGCTCGCCCCCTGAGCATGCCAACCCGACGGGGCCCGAGGAGTAAGTGTCTCTCAGTTCAGTTGACCCAGGATTTATTAACCGCCTACTGTGATCAGCATAAAGCAATATGGGGGTTTTTACCGGTATTATTTTTCATATACGCCACTGCCCTCCACCACACTTCACCCCAACTCTGTGGCTAATTTTCTAGGTTAGCATCTGTCTGGGAGACGGAACATATAGCTCCAGGACATATTTATATAACCACATAAGCTTGGAAGTGTTAATTGAAATAGAAATGGTGCAGATAATCAAATATATAAAAATTCAAAGGAAGGTGACAGAGTTAGGAAGGCCTGTGTGTCAGTGAAGTGGGACTTGACTCAGATGTTGGAAGACGTGAGGGAGTTTCTGAGGCGCTCGGCTACCTTGCCCCTTGAGGACCTCTGCACTTATCACACACACACACACACACACACACATACACACACACACTCTACCTTCTCTCCTCCAAGAACCTTGGCCTGTATTTACAGCATTTGCTCTTCCCCAGTACAGTGAACATCATTAATTATCTGCTCCTGGTGTGGAAAATGATTACCCCTCACTTGTTGCTTTTCATGAAAAGTGGATTAGACAAGTCGAGAAGTATGTTACACTTTCCAATCGGTACCTAATTATGACACAATTGTTGCCCTATTTCCTTGTAGCAGAGCTGGGGAATAAAGTAACTGTTGGAATTTAGAGGGCTTTAGAAGCAAGCTCATCTGAGGTCCAACCCTGAGAAAATGCAGTTCCCATCGAAGAACAGTGATACATCAGAGCTGTTACAAGTTAGTGAAACAGAACCAAGCTTTATTCCATACAGTTGCCACTTATTCATTTTTGAAGATTATAACTTATCTTAGCTCAGGCTACCTTAACAAAATACCATAGACTGGGTGGCTCAAATAACAGACATTTATTTCTCACCTTTCTGGAGGCTGGAAGTCCAAGATCAGGGCGCCAGCAGTGTCAGTTTCCAGTGAGACCTCTCTTCCTGGCTTGTAGGCAGCCACCACCTCTCAGTACGTTCACATGGCCTTTTCTTGGGCAGGAGGGTGGGGGAGTCCATCAAATTCTCTGGTGTCTCTTCTTAAAAGGACACTAATCCAATTGTATCAGGGCCCCACCATATGACTTCATTTAACCTTAATTACCTCCTTACAGTCTCTATCTCCAAATACCACCACATTGAGGATTAGGGCTTCAACATATGAATTTTGCAGGGGCACACTACTGAACATTTAGGTAGTTATTTTAAAATCAAGGCAAAAATGTCAGAGTGGGTAATCAGAAATAAAGGCTCTGTGGCGTAATGAAAAGTGGATTCTTTCCTTATTTCTAAAATGGGGAAAATACTGTACACTACCACCATGGGGGTGCCTGAGGATCCAATCAAAAAAGGATGAGGAAGTATTTTAAATATTTTATTATTTATTTTATTTATTTATTTTATTATTTATTAGATAAATGCACAGTAATTAAGGTGTTTGAGAGTGAGATAAGAGTTTTAATCTATGCACTAGTCCAAATATAAAAAATAAAAAAGCACAGTTTCTGATTGGAGAAGAGGAGAACAATACAAAGCTAAGATTTGCCTGCTTGAGCAAAGTCTTGACCAGCCGGCATCTGGGCAGCCCTGGAGCACTGAAAGCTGTTGCTGATTGGGGCGCACTCGTGGGCCAAGATGTAGAGAAAACATCCCTAGGAGGGAGGTGGAGATGCCTGGTGGATAAGAAGCCTGTGTGGCCAGATATCAGCCCCAAATGAGAGGTGAAGACCAGCAGAAAGTCAGCCACATGTTCAAGAGAGCAGAACAGGTTTTGTTAATTACAGTAGCTCCCCCCCCCCACCCTTATCCACGGGGAATATGTTCCGAGATCCCCAGTAGATGCCTGAAACTGAGGATAGTACTGAACCCTATATATACCATGTTTGTCCCTATCCCTTCATACCTATGATAAAGTTTAATTTATAAATTAGGCACAGTAAGAGATTAAAAATAACTAATAATAAAATAGAACGATTATAACAATATACTGTAATAAAAGTTACCATAGATCTTAGTAACCTTCCGCATATGATTTTATTTCTTCCCTTATTATTACGTCGAGAACTTTCACCTTTTCACTTAAAGGAAGCACTTTATGGCTTCTCTTTGGCATATCTGAACTGCCAGCATCACTACTCTTGCACTTTGGGGCTATTATTAAGTAAAATAAGGGTTACTTGAACACAAGCATTGTGACACATAACAGTCAATCTGATAATGAAATGGCTGCTAAGTAACTAAAGGGTGTGTAGTGTTTACAGCATGAATCCCCTGAACAAAAGGATGATTCACGTCCAGGGTGGGACAGAGCAGGACAGAGCGAGATTCCATCTCACTACTCAGAACCACACACAATTTAAAACATGTGAATTGTTTATTTCTGGAATTTTTCATTTAATATTTTCAGACCACAATTGACTGCAGGTAACTGAAACTATGGAATGCAAAACCATGGATAAGGGGGGCTAATGTGTGTCAATGCACATTATAACAAGAGACAGGCAAGTATAAGGAATGAAGAGGGCTGTGAGAATAACAGCATGGAGTATGGACCTGAGATAGGCGGAGCAGGGGGCACAGGGGTCTATAGAGAAACTCAGCCTGATGGGTGTGCAGGAGTCTGTGGCAGAGTGTCGGGGAAAGAGGGTATCAGACAGAGGGCTTAGAAACACACAAATGTGTGTAGAAAACACCTACTACATCCAGGGCAAGGTGGAAGCAGCCATGTGTTTTATGACCTTGCCTGAGAAATCACACACCACTGCCATTTGGTAGAAGCATGTCACTAAGTCCAGCCCACATTCAAGGGGAGGGAAATTAGGCTCCACCTTGTAAAGGCTGGTGTGTCAAAGAAATTTATGAACATAGTTTTAAACCACTACATGCATCCTTCTTTAAAACTCTTTATGTCACTTTTCTACTCAGGAATCTGTAATAAGCATCACGTAAGTCCACTCTTTTATTTGCTCTGGGTCCTGAGACCCTATGCAATCTGGTCACTTCCGATTGTATTTCCATTCTCCTGCAATCTGCCTCCACTCTGGTTGACTGCTTACTGGCCTCTGAATGCCTGCTGACCACCTGAGCATTCAGAGACTTCAGTGCCCACCCAAGGGAAGCTCTCCACCCATCTGTTTATTAAGCTTGTGGCTGAAAGGCAATAGTGTTGTAGCAGTTAATATCATGGTCTTTGGCATCAGACAAGTGTGAGGACCAGTCTCTACCTGTTACTTCCTTACTCACTTGGGAAAGTTCCTCCACCTCCCTAAACTTCAGTTTCTTTATTTGCAAAATAGGGGCAAGAATATAATGCCCTAGAACTTCCAACAGAGTTTATATTTCAGTGAGGGGATGAGAGGGAAAAAGAAAAAACAAATGAAATAAACATGATAAATATACAGCATGGCAGTTAGTGAGAAGAGCTATGGAGAAAGATAAAGAAGAAGCTGGACAGGACCGCAGTGGAAGTGAGAGGAAGGGTGGCTATTTTATAAAAGGTCATCAGGGGGAGGCTTCTCCAATAAGACAATGTTAGAGCAGAGGCCTGAAGGAAACAAGAGATCCCTGAGGAAAATAGCCTTAAAGCAAGAGTGTGCTGGGTCTGTTTAAGAAACAGCAAGGAGGCCAGAGTGGTTGACAGAGTGAGCAAGGAGGAAGGAGAAGGAAATAAAATCAGAAGGGAGGAGAGAATTGTACTCAGCCTTGTGGGCCCTTAGACTTTCAATCCAAGCAAAATGAGAGCCATGGGAGTGTTCGAGCAGATAAATGATATAGTCAGACTTCAGGCTGAAGGCTGCTGTGCTAAGAGTTGACTCTGAGAGGAGCAAGGACAGAAGCAGCACAGAGACCGGGTAGAGGGCAACGCAACAATTCAGGTGGGAGACGGTGGGGACTGGGACCAGGGTGGTGGTGGATGGGATGGAAAGAACTGGTGGGAATCTGGGTATCTGGAAGGTAGAGACAACAGGGTTTATTGCTGATTGAGCAGGAGTTGTGAAAGTGGGAAGGATGACTCGGCTTTTTGATTTGAGCCACCTGGGAAAATGGAGTTGCTATTTATGGAAAGGAAAGATGGCAGAAAGAATAGGTTTAGGGATAGAAATCAGGAAAAAGACATGCAAAGTTTGAGATGCCTTTTGGATATCCAAGCGGGGATCTGAAAGTCAGAGGAGAGGCGGAGGCTGGAGAAGCCTTGGCTGACCTTCTGTGTAAAATAGTGCCTTCCCACCCCATCAACTACTAAGTCCTCTCCCCTGGACCTGTTTTCCTTTAGAGCACGCATGATCTCCTGGCATGCTCCAGGTAGCTGTTTGTCGACTGTCTGCTCCACTAGAATGGAAGCTCCCTGAGAGCAGGACTTTGTCTTCTCCATTCACTGCTCAACCTTAACCCCAGTGCCTAGAGCAGTGCTTGGTCTTGGTAGGGGCTCAATAAACATTTATTGGACAACTCTGCCTGGGCATAACAGCACATGCTTCACACAGGGCCCTGCCCTCTCAGCTTCGATAGCCCTGTGGTAGAATCAGCTGATTAAAGAGGTTACAGTGAAGCTGGATGGGCCAAAGGATAAGAGATTATGTTCCACACTGTCCCCCACGTCATTGCTCTGCTAGGCTGTGAGAACATGGACTGGGGGAACATGGTGTACAGTGAGTTCAAGCAGGCTGGCTGCTTTTTGGAGAAAGGAATTTTCATCACTCAGGCACATTTTCTCCTCTACCCCTTTTATTATTTTCTTTCCAGTGAAACAGGAAACACAATTTTTATTCCTCTGCTAACAACTCTCCAGCCCCTCTATTAAGGCTTTATGGGTATGTTTACCAAAATAGCTTTTGATATTCTCAAAATAAATGAAATGTCACCAAGGCAAGGGCCAAGTCCTAATGATCCAAACTAATACCTTCAGGGGCCTCTATTTTTCATTGTGAAAGTTCAAACATGCACAGAAGTAGATAACATCCAGTGAACCTCGTCCATGCATCACCAGATTCAAGGATTCAAGATTTTGCCACATTCGTTTCAAGTATCCTTTTTCTTTTTCTCCTTTTTGTCTTTGCCAGAATATGTATATTTTTATTTTTAATTGTGGTAAAAAAACAAACACGTGCATAAAATTTTCCATCTTAAACATTTTTAAACGTACAGTTCCGTAGAGTTAACTATATTCACATTGTTGTGCAACAGATCTCCAGAACTATTTCATCTTGCAAAACTGAAACTCTGTCCCCATTAAATAATAACTCCCCATTTCCCCCTCCCCCGCCCCCTGACAACCACCATCCTACTTTCTGTTTCCATGAATTTGACTACTTTAGATACCTCATATAAGTTGAATCAAACAGTATTTGTCTTTTTGTGAGTGGTTAATTTCACTTAGCACACTGTCTCCAAGGTTTATCCATATTGTAGCATGTGACAGGATTTCCTTCCTTTTTAAGGCAGAATAATATAATATTCCAGTGTGTGTGTGTGTGTGTGTGTGTGTGTGTGTATGTCACATTTTGCTTATCCATTCATCCCTCAGTGGGCACTTGGGTTGCTTTTATCTCTTGGCTGTTGTGTGTAATGCTGGTATGAATATGGATGTACAAACATCTCTTCAAGATCCTGCTTTCAATTCTTTAGGGTATATACCAAGAAGTGAGATTGCTGGATTGTATGGTACTTCCATTTTTAACTTTTTGAGTAATCACCATACTTTTTTCCGTACTGGCTGCACTACTTTACATTCTCACCAACAATGCTGTCAACGAAAATAATCCATAACCAATCTATAAATGAAAATTTGGGAGAGTTTATTCTGAGCTGAAATCTGAGGACCATGGCCCAGGGCCTTTCTTCCCGAAGGAAGAAAGGGCACCGAAGAAGTGGAGTGCACAGAGTGGTTATATACTCCCAAACAGGATGTTTCACATAGGATTGAAATGTCCCTTTTACAATAGTCACGAGACTGCTCTTTCGGCACAGCGATTGACGGAAACAGCAGGTAGGTCTGCTGTCTCAGTGAACACAGCAGGGTGGCAGGTCTGTTGTCTCAAGCTGGGTGGTCACAGGAAAGCACAGCAATCAGTTCCTAGCCTAAGGAAAGATGCTTAATCCTTAAGGAAATGCCAATGTGGGGGGAAGTTGCACCTTTATCTCAAGGGCCTTTGTTCTTGCCATAGGAAATGTTTTAAAGCAGATATACAATGCCTGCTCAATGGCCATGTCAGGCCCTTTTGGAAAAAACAAAGTCAGGCCGAATTAGGTTTACACCAAATGGCTTCCTCATATGCTCCAATATATCCTATTTCTTGCCATTTCTGTTTTGTCAATGCACAAGGGTCCCAGTTTCTCCACATCCTTGCCAACACTTATTTTCTCTTGTCATTTTTTTTAATAGTAGCCATCCTGATGAGTGTGAGGTGACACCTCAGTGTGGTTTTGATTTGCAGGGCTCGAATGATTAGTGATGTCAAGCACCTCTTCATATGCTTGTTGACCATTTGTATATCATGTTTGGAGAAATGTCTATCCCTTACTCATTTTTTAATCCAGTTACCTGTTTCATATTTGCTATTGAGTTGTAGTTCTTTATATATTCTGGATAATAACCCTTTTATCAGATATGTGATTTGCAAATATTTTCTCCAAAGTTTGCCTTTTTACTCTGTTGATTGTGTCCTTTTGATGCATAAAACTTTTTAAGATTGATGTAGTCCCATTTGTCTATTTTCGCTTTCGTTGCCTTTGCCTTTGGTGTCATAGCCAAGAAGTCACTGCCAAATTCAATGTCATAAAGCTTTCTCCTATGTTTTCTTCTAGGAGTTTTGTAATTTCAGCTCTTATATTTAGGTCTTTAATCCATTTTGAGTTCATTTTTGTATATGATATAAGTTAAGAGTTCAACTTCCTTTGCATGTGGCTATCTAGTTTCCCAATACCATTTGTTGAAGAGACCATCCTTTTCCCAGTGAGTGGTCTTCACATCCTTGTTGAGATTACTTGACCATATATGTGAGAGTTTATTTCTGTATTCTCTATTCTATTCCATTGTTCTATATATCTGTCTTTATGCCAGTACCACAATTTTCATTACTGCTACATTTTTTATTGTAATGTGTTTTGAAATCAGAAAATGTGAGACCTACAACTTTGTTCTTTTTCAAAACTGTTTTGGCTATTTCAGTATTTCTAGATATTCCACATGAATTTTAGGATGAATTTTCCTATTTCTACAAATAACGCCATTGGGATTTTGATAGGGATTGCATTGAATCTGTAGATTCTTTGGGTAGTATTGACATTTTAATGAGATCAAGTTTTCCAATCCATGACCATGGGATATCTTTCCATTTATTTGTGTCTTCTTTCATTTCTTTCAGCAGTATTTTCTAGTTTGCAGTGTACAACTCTTTCACCTTCTGGTTAAGTTCATTCCTAAGCATTTTATTATTTTTCATGCTATTGTAAATGGAAATGTTTTCTGAATTTCCTTTTTGGATTTTTCATTGTTTGTGCATAGAAACGCAACGGATTTTTGCATGTTGGTTTTGTGTCCTGCAACTTTGCTGAATTTGCTTACTAGTTCTAGCAAGTTTTTTGGTGGAATCTTTAGAGTTTTCTATATGTAAGATCATGCCATATGCAAATAGAGATAATTTCACTTCTTCATTTCCATTCTGGATGCCTTTTACATCTTTTTCTTGCTGTCTTAGTTCATTCAGGTTGCTATAACAGAATATCATAGAGTGGGAGGCTTATAAACAACAGAAATTTATTTCTCATGGTTCTGGAGATTGAAAGTCCAAGACCATTATTTGCCCAAGATATTAAGAGAAATAAACACTTCAAGTCAGCAAACATTCCTTGAAACCTATAGAAACTCTGAAATCAGACTCACTACTGTTTGTTACTACTTTCAGCCATAGGACCTTAGGGAATGACCTAATCTTCCTAAGCCGCAGAAACCTCATTTGTAAAATGTGGATCATAAAAGTCTCTGCTTCATGCAGCTGTTATGACAATAAAACCTTAACCCTGGTCTTTGAAGCTAATGGCTTATAGTTGCCCACAGAAGAGACAATGGCAATGCTACAACCAGCATTATGGACAGTGGCTCCCAGGGCCCCCAGAAGCCATAGAGCCAGCTTAGAGCATAGAGCAACTTAGGGTCTTCACAAGATTGTTGGTCTGGCTGTGCCTCTTTTATTTCTCAAGACAATGACACTCATGTAGATCACCCACCTTACTCTCCCCACCTAGAAAAATCTCTCTCTATTTGGGGCTTTGGTTTATTTATCTGTCTTAGCCTAGCTACCTACCTTTCAGAAATCAGTACACATATCACCCCTTTTGGAAAGTTTGTCCTATGCCCAGTGTGTGTATACCCCAGGGCTGAGTAGACCTTTTCTAGCTTCATCGGCCCTGTGTCCATGTGAGTGTCTGAAGTCATCTTTTTATTGGTACACAGCCTCCCCTCTCCACTAAACTAGACATCCTTGAGGGTAAAGCTGACTTTCAGCTCTGCGCAGCACAGCACTGGCTCACAGACAGCACTCAGCGATGCTTACTGGGTGAACAGATGTCTCAAGCTGGCCTCTGCTTTTTACTCAAGGCCGTGCTCTGGCTTAGGTATGCTCACTTACCGCCCCACCACCATGCCCACCATATCCTTCCAACCAGATCTGTTTACCTGGATCCAGATGTTTGATTCCTTCCTGCCTTCCTATTTACCAAACCACTCATGTGTCCAGCCTGCCCCCTGGTGTTACCGACCCAGCTCCTCACCTTGAACCTGTGACCTTCTCTACACTGAAGCATTCTTACAGAGCTCCAAGTATTGTCAAGGTCAGACTGTATTCAGATACTCAGATACCAGCATCTCTGATTATATGGCCTCCTCCACTCACCAGGCACACACCCAGAGGTGCCACCTCCCTAGTTAACAGCAGCACAAATCCATGCAGTGACAGCTGTGGCTTCTAATTTGCTATCCAAATATATGTATGGTCATGACATTCCAAATAAAGCATGCATCTCGCTGAACAGGCACTGGTTCCAAATCAAATAAACATCTAATAAAAAGGCACACAGATTCCTCCATGACTCCAACTTGCACCATCTCCTAAGGGAGTAACTATCTAATGTTAAGTAGTTTCTTGTGAATGTAAATTTCTTCATTACTGACATCTGTTTTCCATTCATTTGTGTTAGTTTCTCTGATTAAAGCATCATTTCAGAGCCAATTTCTCAGTATTGGTTGAAAAGAAAGTTCAGAATCTGGTGAAATTTGATGCAAATGAAAGCAAACAGATCATTTATTTTAGGCATCCTTTTTAAAAGTCATCAAGACCTGGGGAGACTAACCCAGGAAACACATGCTAAAGGTACAGAATGAGACACGGAGGAGAACTTCCCAGAGGAGCTGGCTCCTGGGAGTTACCTTGGAGCCCAGCAGCTGGAGAAGAGAAAGAACATTCTAGTCAGAGGACACATAACGGGACAGTGTAGGAAATGTCAAAAAGTTCAACACTGGAGTTCACTACCTCACACAGTACCGGGAGGACTAAAGAAAGCACTAAAACAGGAATAAATAGTACTTTGTATTCTACAAATTTTTTATTTTCTTGATATTATGATGTTTGACATCTTAAGAAAAAACCTTTCTGGCCGGGGAGAGACTCTCCCTACTGGGCTAGCCGGTTCTTAGACACAGCAAAGGGCCCAGCCTGCAGCACGCCTTTGATAAGCAAACGAACCAGTCCAGGGCCCTGCCTGTTTTAGAATATTTTCATCACCCGAAAAAGTTCCTGTATGCCTATCTGCAGTTAATCTCCACTTTCACTCCCAGCCCTAGACAAATACTGACTTGTTTTATATCCCTATACATATGCCTTTTCTAGACATTTCATGTAAATAGAGTCATACAGTACGTAGTGTTTTGTGTCTGGCTTCTTTCACTTAGCATAATGTTTTTTGAAATTCATAAATGTTGTAGCATGTATCCACATTCTGTTCCTTTTTTATTGCTGAATTATACTCCATTGTATGGATATACCATAGTTTATATATTCACTCACCTGTTGATCCACATTTGCATTATTTCCAGTTTGGTGCTTTTATGAATAATGCTGCTGTGAACATTGGCAAAATGTCTTTGTGTAGATATATGCTTTCATGTCTCTTGAGAAATAGTAGAATCTCTGGATCATACGATAAATTTATATTTAACTTTATAAGAAACTGCCAATCTGTCTTACAAAGTGGCTGTATCATTTTACTTTCCCACCAACAGTTTATGAGAGTTCCAGTTTCTCCATATCCTTGCCAACATTTGGTATTGTCTTTAATTACAGCCTTTATACTGTGTGTATAGTGGTATTTCACTGTGCTTTTAATTTGTATTTCCCTTGTGATTAATAATATTGAGTATTTTTTCATATGCTTAGACATTTGTAAGTCTTCTTGGTAAAATTTCTATTTAAATTTTTACTCATTGACTGGATTCTTTGCCTTACTATGGAGTTGTAAGAGTTCTCTATATATTCTGGACATAAGTACTCTATCAGATATATAATTTGCAAATATTTTCTCCAAGTAAATGTCTTGTCTTTTCATTTTCTTAATGATGTCTTTTGATGTACAAAAGTTTTTAATTTTGAAGAAGTCGAATTTATCACTTTTTTTCTATTATGGGTTGTGCTTTTAGGATTGTATCTAAAAATTCTTTGCCCAACCCAAGGTCATGAAAATGTTCTCCTATATTTTCTTCTAGAAGTTTTATGCTTTTAGCTCTTACATTTAGTTAAGTCTATGATCTATTTTGAGACAATTCAAATTTTACTCAGCTGAAATTGAGCTTCTGATCTCCTTCTCCCAACCCCTACTTGTTTCTCCTACATCTTCCCGTCTCACTAAATGGACATCTCATTTTTTTCTACTGCTTGGGTCAAAAAACTTGGAGTCATCCCTAATTCCTGTCTTTCCATTGGCCCACATCCAACCTATCAATAAGTCCTGTTTGCTCTACCTTCAGAATAGATCTAAAATGTGACCATTTCTCACTGCTTCCACTACTACCATTCTCATCCAAGCCACCTTCAGTGCTCATGTAGAGTATTGCAACAGCCTCCAACCTGATGTCCTTGCTTCCATTCTCACCCTCATTCTCAACCCAGCAGCCAGAGTGGTCTTATAAAAATAAAGTCATGTCACCCTCCGTTCAAATCCTCCAGTGGCTCTCGCTTGACCCAGAGTTAAATCCACATTCTATAGGATGACTTACACAGTTTGTCTCCCCCTTATCTCTATGACCTGATATCCTAGTATTACCTCTCCCACCCCTTCTGTTCCCTCTTTCTGCTCTGGTCTCACATCAGCCATGGCCCTATCTCAGAGTATTTGCCCCAGATATTACTTGTAACTAAAATGCTCATCCTGCAGCTATCCGTGTGGCTTGATCCCTCATTTGCTTCACCTGCTCCAGTGTCACCTGGAAGCCCTTCCTTGGCCACTCTACTTAAAACTACAATACACCCCTCCCTCCTGGCCCTCCTTACCTGCCTCCTGCTTTATTTGTCTCCATACCACCTATCACCATCTGACACACTCAATACCCTATTCATTTGTGGTCCGTCCTCCTTGCCAGAAAACAGCTCAGTGAAGCTGGGGATGTTTGTTTTGTTCACTGTTATATCCCTACTGCCTTGTTCACATAATAGGTGCTCAGTAAATATTTGTAGGTTGAGTGCTTGAAAAGTGGAGAAGAGAGTCTCTAATCCAGCATTTCCAAAACCAGGTTCCATAGAATAATAGTATCCTGTCAGAGACTAACTCCCACAAAAAATATTCCAACTTCAGAAGCTTTACATATTGTTTCCCCTCTTGGGAGTTCACGAATTTTGTTCTGAGACCACTCACAGTTAGCCTGGCATCTCTCACACAGTTCCTGGCCCTCCCAAAAGCTGTTTACATTTTTTTCCACTCTGCCCATGCAATGTAAAAGGTTCAACCCTAGGCAAATTTTCATGTCAAAATATATCTATGATGTTCCCTGCCACCTTTCAGAGTCTCAGTCCTGTATGAAGTCCCTTTGCCCTATTCCCCAACCTTGGTGATGCTGAAGCACAAGGAGAAAAGGCAGGGCTGACCAGGTCCAGTCCTGCCCAGGCCGATGATCTCTATCTCAGTCAGCTCTAGTTGCTATAATACAATACCACAGACTGATGGCTTAAACCACATTTATTTCTCACAGTTCTGGAGGCTGGAAGTCCAAGATCAGGGTGCAAAATAACTCAGTTCCTGGTGAGAGCCCTCCTCCTGGCTAGTGGATGGCCATCTTCTCACTGTGTCCTCACATGGTGGACAGAGAGAGAGACAGCTCTGGTCTCTCTTCCTCTTCTTATAAGGACACTAATCCCATCATGGGGGCCCCACCTTCATGACCTCATCTAAACATAGTTACCTCCCAAAGGCCCCACCTCCAAATGCCATCACATTGGGGGTTAGGGCTTCAATACAGGAATTATGGGCGGACAAAAACGTTCAGCCCATAACAACCCCCAAGCCTGGGGGTGTGTTGAAGCACAAAGCAGGAAGGGGCAGCAGGCAGAGCCAGAATCCCGAGGTCCAAGCACCACTGAGTCAGAAGGAGACATATGTGCCAGAATAAGGCTCTTGAGTTTTCAGTTAATATAAAATAAAAATGTTAATGAGACTATGAAAGAAACAACCAGAAAGGAAGAAAGTGACTGAAGAAGTGCCTCCAGACCCCTCAGCAAATGTGAACCATCAGCAAGGCTGGGGCTCAAAACCCAGGGCACAGCCCGCTGTCCTCTGCCTGTTTTGACTTTCATTTTCTTTAGTAAAATTTTCACAACTGATACTGGTCTATTTTATAAAAATTAGAAAATCAGGAGAAGGAACTAGAAGAAAATAATCACCCTCCTTCTTACACCCTAGTGACAACCACTGTAACCTTTGGGCCCTTTCTCCATCCTGGTTTTTCCTGCCTGACACCCAAGGAAGTCATGGGTTCCCAAAGGGCTGACTGCAGCTGAAAGGATATCCCTGTTCTTACATCCACATGAAGTCAGTTAGAAGTTGGTGACAGTCCACCTGATTGTCCAATTCCTTCCATTGTTCCTCTCAAGCCTTTAGGACATTGCCTCTGCTCTGCTCCATTTTTTTTCTCCTGAAGTCAAGCTGGTTTCTGTCCTATGCTCTCCCTACCCAGCCCCCAACTCCATATTTATATTCTATCCCTGGAATTTTACAACAGGGGGATCGCTGATTATGATGGGGAGAGGAGAGGCAGGAGTGAAAAGCAGCTCAGGGCAGTGTTCTCTCAACTCTTGTCCACAGTCCCTGCGAGAATTATGCCTATATGCAAGTTACCATAAAGATTTTTCAATCATACTTTTAAATATTTACAAAAGATTTCATTTAGGGCATATTGTAAATATTAATGTTTTAAAATAAAACTCTTAAAGTTATTCAAAAAAGTCTAATGGCCCAGTGATTTGATGACCACCGTCATCTATTTAAAAAATAATCAACAAGCTTTCCCTGAACAGCTGGAAATTTTACGCCCTTCTCTTTTCTTCTTAAACTCCTTCATTCCACTTCCCCCACAGAATTTTAAATAATATATTCCTATGCTTGAAAATCTTTCGTTGCTCACCATAGTAACAGATTGAATTTTTGTTTGAGCTATTATTATAATTATCAGTAGAGCATAACTGACGAAAACATAAAGGCGCAGTAAAATTTGGTAAATATTTATTAATCACAAAAAGCAAAGTAAATAAATAAATAAAAACTTTCAGAAGCATATTCTTTAATAGAGTAGGAAGACGGAAGAGGGATCTTGTAATTAATCTTGTTAATTAATCTTATAATTAAACAAGAATCGTGATCATGCTCACCTTTTCTACAATCCATGTGAATTCAGATAATACCAATTCAAATCCAAACCAAAAGACCCCATTTCTAATTTTGTGTCAAGAACTTGAAAAGCCCTTGTGAACCCAGGGATACATAAAGAGCCCTGGTCTAGGCCATGAGAGTCACAGAACACTGGCCTAGCAAGCAGTATGGGAATTTCTGAAAAAATAAGGGGAAGAGGGGCGGAATTCCAGACAGCAGAGGAAGAGCTTAGAAACCCATTTCTCCATAAAAACAACGAGATCACATCAATTTGGGGACAGAAGAAAAGAGGATTAGAAAATTATTTCAAAATGCAATGCATATTTCATTAGAAGGTGCTTGTGTTTTCTGAGGGGTCAGGTGTAATGGAAGTGGTTAAAAGAGAAGGGGAAGGTGTCTGCCATTTTATTATGCCTGTAAGGAGAGAGAATGCAGTCCAGTGAGTATGGGTGATAGGAAAAAGGAGACAGAGCACAGAGATGATGTGGAAGCCATTTGCAAATATGAGGCTGATGAAGCCTAGGGATTAATGGGTTTGCTGGGAAGCCAGGCAACAGGATCCCTGCTGCCTCCAATGGAAAGCATCATTTTCTCAAGGAAATCCATATTTCACACTAACTGACATTATGTGTATATGTCAATGGAATGTCTTGAAATTCTCTCATTATCCATAAGTTCTTGCATGCCCCCAAATCAAATCTTTAGTAATTTTAAAAATTATTTTCATCCCACTCTTTGCAGTTGATGCCAGAGAAACTTTGTTCATGCCTAGTTTTCTTAGCTATGTCAAAGAGCCTCTTCATGTAAATGTGAAATCACACCCTTTCTCATGCTTGCAAATCAGTTCTTATCCACAGGGTGGGAAAAATAGAGACAGTCTGGGATCACATAGCTGATTAGTAATGTAGTGGAGTAACTGACAATAAATTGGGGAAACATTGTCTTCTGAGCGTGGTCTTTAGTATTTCTCACTGTTTAAAGAAACTGTTTGCCATGTTCCACCAAGAAAAACATGAAAGTGCCTAATCCCTATTTGTTATTACGTCAAAGGGAGTGACTCAGTACACATGGCTTCCCGTGTATAATATTATCTTTAACAAATAGCTGTCGTCGTCATTGATTTCACCCAAATGAGGATTACATTTATTTTGTTTGAAATACCTCTTTAAGTGTAATATCCCTCACACCCTCGTGGTTCCGTTACACATTTTCCTTCACAGATTTAGTGCTACAAAGTGCCAGGTACAGAAGTCACCAACACAGTCCTTGCCCTCAAACTGGTTACCTTCCAGCTGCAAAAATGACACCTCACCAACTAGTGGTACAGGTCAGAATGTGGGAATCTTTATACTCTCTAAATGTCTCTCATTAGCATGGACTTGTTAAAAAATCAGGCAAGAACTACTTTTTACCATTTCAAAATTTTTCAACATTTTTAAGATTAATACTAAAGAAGCCACTTCAGCTTCTTTATTCAGAAGAGACTATGTTTAAATAAAATATCGTGTCTCTCTTTTACGGAATAATTTATAAAATTATTCAAGTGAACTATGGATAGGTAGTATCTGTTTTAAGTAAACTTGAGAAAAAGAAGGAGGGGGAGTAAATAAACAAGATGCTTTTTCATGTTCAAAGACATTTATTGTCAACTTTAAAAGAGCTGTTTTGGTGGGGGGCAGAAGCAAGGTGGAAGGTCAGCCAGAGAACAGGCTTGGCAAGCACCAGGAGGTCCAGTCTAGAACACTCCTTCCTCTGCCCAGGTCCACACACACTTAGTGACGCTTACCATGTACCTTCCCTATGTGACTGGCACCAAGGAACCCTGGGGGAGGAAACAGGTAGTCATCAGATAACCACACAAACATATAAATTCAATGTGATAACCACACAACCGTAAATTCAACTGTGACAAATGTGATCCAGGAAAAGTCTTGGGCCTCTGAGTATACTTAACAGGGATATGATCTTCTGTGGTTGCATGACCTTTAAAATGGAAAATAATGACTTATGTTTTTCAAAAGTGGGTTTGAAAAAGAATGCCAAAGGCCATTTCATTGAGCTGATCGATATTCTCTTAAAGAACTTGAACCTCAGCCCACACATGCAAGACTATAATCTGTACTATGATTATTTCATGCCTCCATACAGGCATGAGTAAGTGGCATGGTTGGAGCCTGCTATAAGTAGGATTTTATATCTTTCTAACACATCAAAGGAAGAAAGCACAGCTTAAGAAATCGAGTGGCCAAGCTGCAGAAGTAAGCGTTGAAGCCCGTGACTGTTGTTTTCTTTTGCATAAAGCAGCTGCTGAGGGAAGCTGCAAACTTGTTGCTAACAGAGGCTTTTGCCTGCCATTTCTTCATTCTCTTCTCTCCGCCACTTTTCCCTCTACCTTCTAAACAAATGTCGTCTTCTCTTTTGCTTTCACTTGTTAGCCTTCCTCCCTTAACAGTGCTGCTGGCTACAAGTGCCAGAACCCTCCTCTTTCTGCATTCTCTCCCTCGGGAAAGGCTTTGTCAAAACGGCAGCATTTGCCCAGGTAGAAATGCTTCCTAAGTCTTTATCTTCAGGCCTGGACCCTTTCCCAGGGTGCGGCGTGCTGGACAAGCACACACTCCATATCCTGCCAGCACCTCAGACTCATCCTATATCCAAACAAATTCACTTCAGTATCTCCCAGTCTGGCTTTCTCTCCTCATTTCTCTTTCTCTCTCAGCAGCCTCCAACCCCTAATCATCTCAGTGAAAACCTCAGACACCTTCACCTTCTGTTTCTTTCTCTAAACCAGGGGTCTTCCAACTTGGGCGTGTGTTTAAATCATCCATCTCTGCACTCCATCTCCAGATTCTGGTTCAGTAGATCTGGGGCATGGCCTGAGAATTTGCATGTCTAACAAGCACCCAGAAGATGCTGCTGCTGTGAGAACGCTGCTCTACCCCTCCCTATTGTCACCGGGTCCTATTGTCTTTTCTTCTTGAGGCCACTTCTCAATTACTCCCACTGACTCCTTCCCCTTAGTATCTCACCAAGACATCCTAGCTGAGGTCCTTGGTGTCTCACCACCCCAGGTGCATCTTCAGAAAATGCTGCTGACATTCATGTCCTCCTCTTTCCACATTCCTCAAGACTTCCCCCTGCATGGAGAATATTTTCCAGACTCCTTAATGTGACATCAGAGGCTCCTCATAACTTGACCCCACGCTCCTTCTGTGATCTTATCTCCTACTTCATCCCAGTAGAGCCCCTCTGCTCCACATATGATAATATTCTGTTTCTCAAACACTTTGTTTTATTTCCACCTCTTTCATAATGGTTTAGATCATTTGGGAATGACAGAACTGGGACCAAATCCCAAGAATCCCACATCCTAGGTGTGTGATCGTAGAACCAGTCACATATCACGGAGGGCCTCAGAGTCTTTATCTTCAAAATACCTAGTGAGACAAACACCCATGTCCTCCTAACAGGAATGGCATAAGATTGATGAGAAAATGCATTCAACACATCTATCACAGTGCCCAGCACAAAGTAGCTGCACAACATTTCATGGTATTTACGTATATACTTAATAATATGTTCAAAATATACATTGTCTCCATGATATAGCCTAGGGCACAGGCCTGGGCCTGTAGAAAAAGTTTCTCTGATTCAAGTTATCAGTGCTGTTGAAAGTTGAACTCCAAACTCGTTAGCCATCCATTCCCCTGACAGGCCTGTTTCTCAAATCAGCAAATGCGAGGTCTTCTTCTCAGGGCTAATTGAATTGGTAAGTGTGTCTGTGCCTTGAGGAGCCAAGCGTCATTCGTTTCATTCTTAGTTAAGTGGATGTGACAGTCCTGGCAGGACGAAGGAGTTCACCATCAGCCTCAAAGAAGCCAAGACATGTACTTATTACGTCAAGTGGACAATTGTCAGCGCTATCTCATGTTTGTTTATGTAAAGTTCTAAATTTGCAACACAAAATTACGTTCTCTTGTTATTTTTTAATCTAACCTTCCCTTTGGAAGAAAAGAATGTGTTTTAAAGTAATTTTCCCGTATTTTTTTTAGGCTTACCTCCAATTCCTTCAGCTTCCAGAACAGGCTTTGCAGAATTTTCCATGAGGGAACGCATGAGGGAGAAATTGCAAGCTGCAAGGGTGAGAGAAACCGCAGGAATACGTGCTCAGTGCTGATTGCAGCACTTCAGGTCTCATCTCACTGGCTCTGTTTGCTCAAAACTGCCTGGATTTGAATACCGCTAAATTTGTTTTTCATGCTTACAATGTTAATGTAGTATTTAACACTGACACAGATGAAAATTATCCTAAAGAAGAATTTAATGTCATCCTTCTAAACCATTTCACCTGCTCTTCACTCTTAAAGTACAGCATGTATTTTGTACCGATTATTTTCCACCAAGATGGTGACTGAGGTTTTCACAGCATTACTGACATTGTGTGGCAGTAATTTTCTGTCTGATCTTTTAGTCCAAAGCAGAAAGTGCGTTGCTACAGGAAATTCCCACCCCTCGGCCCAGGCGCTTACGAAGCCCCAGTGAGAAAGAACTGGAGACTGAGTTTGGTACAGAGGTGAGAAATGGTCCATCCCTACTTTGTGATCAAAGACTGAAGCAGAATATAAAATTTCCGGCAAAAGTTTCTAGACCAGAGCTATGCACAGAGGAGGTGTTAGCAGCATTTAGCTTATTAATAATTATAATAGCTACTATTTGTAGAGTACTACTCAGTGCTAGGCATTTTGCCAAGTCTTTTCCCATGTTATCAGATGTCATTATTCCAATACCCCCATGGGGTGGTACCATTGTTTTCATTCACATTTGACAGATGAGAAAACCAAGGACTAGAGCAACTGCAAAGCCATCCCCAGGTCAGGGACCATGTACGTGGAGGAGGTGCGATTTGACCCCAGCTCCATCTCACTGCCGGTCTGTCTCACGGGTCAGCATTGCTGGAACCCTGGATGTTGCTGGGTAGCAGAGAGAGAGATAAGAGTGTGGTAGGAAAGTATAGAGGGATGGTAAGGGGCCTTGAATGTCACACTAAGGAGCCTCATGCTTTTCTACAAGCCATGGAAAGCTATTGATGTTGAGATGGGGGGTGATGTGAATGCACTGGGGTGGTTTGTGGTTCAATCTGCGGTGCTGCTGGGGCATCTCAATGTGTGCTCCTCCAGAGATGCATATAGAGGAAGGAACCAGGCCTGGAGAAACAGATTTAGGAAGCATGTCTACTGTGGTGAGTTCTGAAGTTTTGGGAGTGCCTTTGTTTCCCGAGGGAAAGAAAACTGAATGAGGAGAGTCTTGGCACTTGGGGAAAAATTCATAATAAAGGCTCAGGAGGCAGAGAGGAAGCCAGTAAAAGAAAGGCTTGTCCAGGCTGTAGATGAAGGACAAGCATGGAAGAAAGTAGAGGAAGGAACGGAAAGAACAACAGAGCAAATGGCTCAAGGAAGTGTTTGCAAGTCTAATCCAGTTGCTTGCTGTTGCTGATGATGATGGTTTGGTGGTTCTTCACCATTGAGACAAAGAAGCACGGGCTTTAGGGATATTTCTGTAGCACAACCACTGATGTCTTAGATGATGCCTTTTCTTTCTCTATAATGAGATGTTATAAAATTGTACCTATATTCATCCCACACAAGCCAAAGATTGCTGATTACAAGGAAAGTAGCAGCCATGCTCACGTGTTGTGGTCCATGGTTCTTTAGTAGGAACACTCAGTCCAGTGAAATGGCTTTATGACAATTTGCTACTCATTCTACTGAGGAGACATTTCTTTTTCTTTAATTTCAATTTATTTTCTTCCTTGTAAGAGCCATAATTTTAAAATATTGGGGGAAAAAAAAACTTCTAAAATCCCATCAGCTTGACACAAACACTTCGGTGATTTTGGTAAGTGTGTGAATCTCAGCGTCTGGTGAAGTGGGCTAAGTGATAGGAGGGTCTGGTCCCTTGTATCTGGGCTCATCTACTCCTTCTGATTGATAATCATTTCACAAAATCATGGCAGTTCTCACTTGTCCATGGCCTGTGAATAAATATGATATCCCAAATGAAGCTGGAACTTTTAGAAGTAAAAATGTACTCTCTTGGCCTACAGGGTATTTATTTCTCCTGTGAGCAGGACCTTGACTTAGATGTCTATTGTATTCCATGCCCCCTAAGAGCCATTCTGTGGATTTGAGACACACGTCAACTGCTTTGTCTTTAGATCTGCTCTCAGGTTCCTAATGGAACATCTCACTCATACCACATTTCTTCATGCATAGACCTCAACTTGAAGGAATATCTAAAAAGTGGTCCATTTATATCCTATGGAGCAAAGAGTGTACCACACGAGGAACCCAAATGCTGAACCTCAGCTTCTGAGCATTAAATGCTGGCAACCTCACTCGCTAGCTGTGCAACCTCAGACACGTAACTACTCTCTGGACCCCACTTCCCACCGCTGCAAAAGAGGGATGCTACAAGAACCTAATTCCTGCTATTGTTTTGAGGATTAAATGAGTTAATGCCAGCATCTGGCATATGATTAGCCCTTTCTATGTAAGTATTAGCTAACTTAGAGACTGTAGAGTCAGAGGGAAAAGGAGAAACCAGTGGGGGATACTTTGGTCAGTAATCCAAATTCACCACCACAAATCTGTGCTAACTCTCTTTTGCATTTCTTTTCATTTTATACCCAGAGGACTTGTGATAAGAGAACAAAGCCAAACACAAATCTCCAAGAACACAAAAACATTGAAGTGGAAATAGCACAGAATATTTGCATACTTGGCCTCCACTAGATATGACCAAAATTTCCCTATTTGTGGGCCTGGCTCACTGTCCCACGTTACCCAAGATCTGATCATTTGACCCACTCTACCTGTTGCCCAGCCAGCATCTATGGGAGGCTCCTTCCTGGCTGGTGTCTAATGGGCTCTGAACACACAGAGAGGACAGTAACAAAGCACCCTTGAGGAGCCCAGTGGGGATGACAGACATATTAACAGACAGTGGAGGTACAGGGAGGTTCAGTTCTGTGGTGGGTGCCATTAGGAGCCTATAGAAAGGTCACCTAACTCCAACCTGGGAGTCAGGTTATGTAAAATTTGAGTTATCTTGGCTTTAGCAATGATTTTCTTGGCTATGACTCCAAAAGCACAAGCGGCAAGAGAGTAAGTAAATACACTGAATTTCATCAAAAGTACAAACTTTTCTGCTTCAAAGGAGACCACCAAGAAAGCAAAAAGACAACACAGAGAATGGGAGAAATTATTTGTAAATCATATATCTTAATTAGTATCAGGACTAATATCAAGAATATATAAAAATCTGAAGTGTCTGCAAGACAATCCAGATTAGGATGTCTTTTAGGGAATTAAAAATATTGATTAGTAGTTTAGAAGAGAAATCAAGGCTAGAACTAGCATATTTTGTAATTATGCTATAGTAAAAGTAACGAGACTTGAGATTGTCTAGCTCCAGTTAGAAGAGGGCCACAGAGCCTTCTTGGAGGATACAAAAAATCCACAGCTGAGAAAGAATTCCCAGCTGGATGCACACACATATCGTGATAGGCACTCAGTATTTGATTGCTAATTGAAATTGAATGTAATTATTACTTTAAGGTTATAAAAATGTGTTACAGATAATAGTTCTTTAAAATTTAATTCTGCACACTCAATCATTTTAAGTATATGTAATGGCCTTAAATGTACTAATATAACTTACCTTTAAATGTTTTTAGATTTTGATAAAACTTAAATTACAAGCTTTTCGATCAAGTCCGTAAATATTATAATAAAACCATCAATATTACAATAAGACACACTAATGAAATCATATTTTCTGAACTTAATATCTTCTCTGGCAAGCAAGTATAGAAAAAGACGGGAAGAAACAAAAAGAATAAAATACTAATTTCCACATACACATATTTTGCCACATGGAATTTAACCTGTTTATTTTCTAAACTACTAGTGTTAGACTTTCTTTCTGGTCTTGTGTTTTATTATTATCATCTTCACAGGTCTCTAAAACCCAAGGCTTGCCTAAACAGAGCCAAGCTTCCTTCTTTTCTCATCGGTTGACTTCTTGCTTGTTTTCCATGTTTTCAAACACATCAGTCTCTCTCATGGGCTATAGGAGATGGGGATTCTGAGGCAGACAGGAGAAAAATAGCATCACCAGTGTATGAGAAAGGCTCAGCCTTGTTTTATGAGGAGACCAGACTTGGTAGAATCTTAGAAAGCCTTCCTGATCAAACGCTGGAATCCGATCTTCAGTCTACTCGAATTTATTGAATTCTTTATCATTACACTAAGTAATACTCATCTGCTTCTTTCCTCATCCTCAAAAACAACATTTAAAATTCTGGAATTTACCAAGACAAATAATAACTCCTTACTTTGCATTGCACTGTGGAATTTATTTAGTAGTACAGCTTCAACTTTTGTATAATTGAGTTAGTACATAATTATTTAACCTTAATACTGCAAAGTGAGAAAATGGAGGAAAAGCATAGAATTTTACATAAATTGGAATTGTATGGATTCTCTTGATATTATGATAGATTACACCCAACTGATACCCTCATTTTCGTTCTGGCCATTGCTTGACATCTAGCTGCATACAAGTGAAATTTTATGGCACTTATCTTAACTGTTCCAAGCATCTCTAGCTTTCATCGTGGGGGATCTCTCTGAGTAAAGACCTGTGCAGACCCACTCAGCCATTCTGAGACTTAAACAAAATTGAAGGACCAGGGGTCTGGGTCCACCTCGCCCACTTGGAGGACAGAAGCCATTAGACAAACATCCCCCTGTCCTAGGCAGGCAGTTCTGAGAAGCATTTTACATGACTCCTCAGAGGGGCCCCAGCAGGATGAAACTCTGGTCGCACCCAGTAGTAGCCAGCTCAGTAAAGTTCTCTTGAGTTGACTTTCTCTCCTGTTTTATTCTCCCCAGTCCCCAACTCCTGTTCTTTGGTATCACTTCTCAAAATAAGCCACAGGCACCAAAAAACCCTTGCCTCAGGCTCCAGTTTCTGGCAAGCTAAAATAAAACATTTATAGTCATATTCAAGCTAGGGAGACAAAAGATTGAAGTGTAAGAAGAAAACTAATAATGTGACAATAATAGCTACCATTATAGAGCCATAACTATGGGTATATTTTAGGTGCATTACTCTGATGCTCAAAACAGGTGATCTAAACTCTAAGTGATAGAGTTGGGATTCAAAGCCAGATGGTCAGACTTCAGAGCCTGTGGTTTTCATTACTAAGCTCTACAGAATAGTGCCCAATATGACTCAGACAATAAGATTCTGGAAAAGAGAGCTTATTTTAGGGTGGAGTAGTCTAAGAAAAGAAGTAGTTTTCATGGTCTTGAAAAACAGGTGGGACTTGGGAAGAATATGTTGAAGATCTCCACGCAGGTACACTACATTCCATTCACGATAATGAAAATTATTCCATGCTGTGAAATAAGTCTGAGTCCAGATAATAATGAAACGGTTTCCATCATTGGTAGGACAAGTTCATACCTTTCTATTACAAATATCTAGATGTACTACTGGGACGGCTTAGAATTGCTCAAAAGGAAGACCGCATCTGGATTGTGCTAGGAGATGAAGTAGCTAGGTTCCAGAAGGGGTGTATTAGAATGAGAGATGAGGACAAGGTGGGACCAGCACCTGGTGGATTCTCTATCAGAGGAGAGAGGGGACACCCATAATGAAAATTAGCACGTCAAGGCAGTATAGGCAGAAGACTCAGCTTCCACTGGGGACAGCAGGTCCAGAGGCTAGTGAGAAGGACAGGCCCTGTGCCCTGGAGAGGGTATGTTGGACTTACTTACAATCAGACATGATCAATGCTTTTTTTCAAAGACTGTTTGGAAACGGTCCTCTGGGACCTGGATAATCTATTGATCTGTAGGATGAAATAACATTTTTCATTTTACGATTTACTGAGTATAACATTGTATATTTGTTTAGTCTTGAGAGAGACACAGCTGAGTAAGAAAACATTCAGAAATTTTAAACTTCAAATATATTTGACATTTGTAATCATTTCATTCCTTACAAATGGCGAGATCCATCAATGGTCAGAAAATAAGCCTTTTGAGGATTAACACTTGTTTTAGAACATCCCTAGTTTCTTGATTTCAACGGTGTACCTATCATTTTCCCCACTCATATAGCCAGGTGGAAAGATACAAACGACTCAACAAGAAGATGACTCCCAAAGTTATTCAAGAGTAAAGTTTCGTGATTCTGTACGAAAAATCAAGTCTAAAACCCCGGTGAGAAATCCTGTCTTTTTAAATCATGCTTTTTTTAAAATCGCACATGATTTAAGTCGGTTTTTTGTTGGTTTGTTTGTGTTATTCAAAAATATCCAATGAGAGAAGACCATATACACATAACCTGAGTCCTATTACCATGGAGTATGCAAGAAAAAAGTAAGAGAAATGATTTCCACTTTTAAAATCCTAGGGGCTGGCCAGGTCGCACAGCGGTTATGTTCACATGTTTCACTTTGGAGGCCCGGAGTTCGCCGGTTCAGATCCCAGGTGCGGACATGGCACCGCTTGGCAAGCCATGCTGTAGTAGGCGTCCCACATATAAAGTAGAGGAAGATGGGCACGTATATTAGCCCAGGGCCAGTCTTCCTCAGCAAAAAGAGAAGAATTGCCACAGATGTTAGCTCAGGGCTAATCTTCCTCAAAAAAAAATAAAAAATAAACTTAAAAAATCCTAGAATCCAGCAGGAGAGATTAGAATACTGCCTGATTTGGGGAAAGGAGATGCAGGAAGGGCAGGAAATGTTAGTGATAAGACGATATGTTCAGCTCTGAAGTTGAACCAGCTTTCATTATGGGAAAAAAGAGGGATAGTAACTCAAGACGAACCAAAACAAAAAAAAAAGGTCTTTTTGAAAAAAGGTCTTAACAAATTTCTATTGCTCATAATTAAACAAAACTATTTCAGCATTGGCCCATAAAAAGGTAAATCCACTTTTTAGCATTCTAATCATCTTTTCTAGAGTTTTTACTGCTATGAATAATATAAGCTCGTTGGAATGTAAATAATTGCTGGTTTATAAAAAAGTAACTCATTAAAGTTACTTATTAAAGGAGGCCACCAACTGCCTGTTGCACATGTTAAAGTTCAGGACCAGTATTCCCGTAGCTTCAACAAAGGGGATACACAGGATCCTAGAATGTGCCTGCTGCCATCAGCATCGAGCCAGCTGTCGGTGAACTGTGCAGCACTCATTTCAGTTTATGTCATCTGAAAGTCTATCGCTCACTCTTCTCCTTAGGTTCCGCCTGGCTTCCCTTCTGCAGAAGAAGCCTATAACTTCTTTACATTCAACTTTGATCCTGAACCAGAGGAATCAGAGGAAAAACCGAAAGCAAAAAATAGAGATGGAGCTAATCAAGAGGAGGGGGAGGGAGAGGAAGAAGAAGCACCTGTGCCCGAAGGAATAGACAAAACGGTATTACCATTATGATGGTAATGAAGAGAGGGGTGATGAAGTTAATGACGATGAGGACAATGATGATGACAATGACGATGATGATGATGACATCCTAGCCAGGAAGAAAGTGACTGAGGACAAACCTGCCACCACCACCTGAAACAGCTCATCCATGTTTAGCTGAAAGCAATAGGTGTCCTAGGTTCACTTTCCTCTCTGTAGCCTTTGATGTCGCTCCACAATTTGGGTAGTAAGGGCCTTGATTAAATCTGTCCGTCTTTCTCTTGTGGGGGAAAAAAAAGCAGAACAATGTGGTTTGCAGATTTTTCTTGCTACACTGCACACAATGATTAGTATTCATTTCATATGGAAAATGTTTGCCTCTCCAAGGCAAATGAAACCTTGCTCTCTCTCTCCCCACAAGCTTACAGGCAAGCAGCTTTCTGTATCCCAGACCACATCCAAGCTATAACTCAGATTCCGTAATTGTGGGTGGTACGTGTGAGATAAAAGAAAATACACCATTAAAAAAATGGGAAAAGAACTGGAATACATCTCTCTCCAAAGAAGACATACAAATGGCCAATAAGTAAATGAAAAGATGCTTAACATCACTAATCATTAGGGAAATGCAAATCAAAACCACAATGAGATACCAGTTTACACAAACTAGAATGGCTGTTAAAACACACACACAGAAAATAACAAGTGCTGGTAAAGATACGGAGAAACTAGACCCCTGTGCAATGCCAATAGCAATGGAAAGTGGTGCAGCTGCTGTAAAAAACAGTCTAGTGGTTCCTCCAAAATTTAAACATAGAACTACCATATGATCCGCCAATCCCACTTCTGGGTGTGTATCCAAAACAACTGAAAGGAGGCACTCAAACAGATACTTGTCCAACTCATGTTGATAGACGCATTACTCACAATAGCCAAAAGGTGGAAGGAATCATCTGTCCACAAACAGGTGAATGGACAAAGGTATGGACATACACACAACAGAATATTATCCAGCATCAGAAAGAAATTAAATTATGACAGACGCTACAACATGGATGAAATTTTCCAAATTCTTTCAATAAAGGTCGAAAAATAAGCATCCTCCAAGGAGGCCAGAATTGTTGAAATTTCAATTGTTTTGCTTAGCACATCTCTTCTGACTTGAGCCCATTGCAATTCTGACATTTTCCAAGTATGTGGAATAGTGAAAAACAAGGAAAATCCACTTGTAAAGTATGAAAGGTATGCAGTTTTATGCCTTCATTTAAAAAGAGACAAACAAAAGGAAAAGGTAACTTTATTGTAGGATATGATGTTTGAAGAGTTTAATATTGTTATTTTTCTTAGTAAACTAATAATCTTAGCATGATTTTTTCTGTTATTTTTTAATGTAATGCAGGATGAGGAAGAGTTGCTGGATGATAAAGATGCCGTGGATTTCCTATTGGGCTTGGATCGTGGGGCGGAAGATATTGTGGCTGTCAGACCTGCAGATTATGAAAGTGTCCACATTCGGCTGCAGAAGGAAAAAGAACTCCTGTTCATACCTAGCAGGAGGACAGGTGCTTGCTCTTTTTATCTTCCTGCTCAGTAGGGCGTTCATTTTCCTTCTAATGAAATATGGCTGGTGTCTAAGGATGCCCGATTTCCATAACCGATCCCAATTTGTAATCTGATTTAATAATCAAGAAATATCTTCAGATAAAAAAAATATAGAACACAGAAAAATATCCATTCAACAAACACTTATTGATAGAATAAGTGAAGAAATATCAGGATGCTGTGGTGGTCCCTTCATCAAATCAATGACCAGTTCTGGAGGCAGAGAGTATGTGAAACTCTGAGATTCAGGCTGTGAAAAGGAAAAACTCTCTGTTTCGTCCTCCACTCACACTCAACAGGTCTAGAACACGTCCATGACCAGATGTGGGGTTTTTTTCCCACACCAACCAATTCTCCAACACCAACTGGGTGTGCTACAATTCAATTCTGACCTATCTACCAGGGGTTAGTGCAGAACCCACAAATGAAGGGCTCAGTCCCACAAGACTGCCCTCTACGTCAGATGCCAATTCCAAGTCGTGGGTCCCCAGGTTACCCACACTACTATTCGACTTTGCTATAAATCAGAGGTTCCCATGACTCCCTCTTCAGTTTCAATAATTTGTTATAACATTGCATAGAACTCAGGGAAACACTTATATTTCCTGGTTTATTATATAATTTAGGACACAACAGAGGACACAGATGAAGAGATACATAAGGCAAGGTATGTGGGAAGGGGTACAGAGCTTCCATGCCCTCTCCAGGCGTGCCACCCTTCCAGCACCTCCACATGTTCACCAACTAGGAAGCTCTCCAAACCCCTTCAGTTAGGGTTTTTATGGAGGCTTCATTAGTAGGTCTGGTTAATTAAATCATTGCCACTGGTGATTAATTCAATCTCCAGTCCCTCTCCTCTCCCAGTAGTAGGGGTGGGGGAGGGGGTGGCTGAAAGTCCCACCCTTTACTCCCATGTTGGTTCCCTGCCTACCAGCACCCATCCTGAGACTACTCAGGAGACCCAGCCACCACTTATCTCATCAGCACGAGAGTTGTGCCAGGAGGCGGGCTGGTGGAGGGGAAGTGGCCAGGGCCCTGGAGCCAGCACCATTTGGTTCACTCCGGGTGACTGCTCCTTGCTTCCCTTCTGCTCTGGGTTTCCCTCTGCTCTTTTTTCCCCCTGGTATTTCCTTTCCTCCCGAGAGTGCCTGAGGGAGCTCCCCAGTTCTAATAGTGCACACTTAAAATGGCTGGGCAGCCTGAGTCCTGCAGGAGCCCCTCGGGCTGGGAGGGGTCTGCCCTTACTTTACTTGGAAGTTGGATCTGTTTTCATTTCTCATGTTCCAATTAAATGCTGAGCCCAGGATAAATTATTGTTTCATTTTGATAGGTCATTTTGAATCATGTCTTTGCAAAGTATTGGAATTTGTTGGACATCCCAAGTTTCCTTTTAGAGTAGGTTGCTGGCAAAAGTGTGCAAAGGTTATAACTTTGCCCTAACAATAGTAATAATAATAGTGAATGCATTCTGTGCACTTACTCCACCAGGAGCTTCTTTAAGCACTTGTTGTGTATTAACTAACGTGGCCCTGCACCAGGGTTGGAGAGGTGTTCTTTTCCATGCCCATTTTACAGATGAAGAAGTAGAAGCACAGAGGAGTCAGGGGACTGGCCCAAGACCATGAAGCTAGTCAAGTGAGGGGGCAGGTTTCTGACCTAGGTGGGCTGCTCCAGAGGCCACACACCTGGCACAACACATCCTGATGCTTCTTGGCGGTACGGAGAAATGCATTTGCAGCAGCCTCGGCCAAGGAGCAGCTTTGTCACCTGTATTTTTGCTCAGAGGACTCACGTTAGGCCTCTCCCTGGAGTCCACCTGGGTTGCAGATGGAGGTCAGATGCCTGAGGGCTGGCTCAGACAGGTTGGAAATTAAGCGTTGGTAGGGGCCTGGAAGAGGCTGAGGGAAACTTGGTTGCACTGCGCCTGCTCTGAGCAGGGAATCAGAGTGTGACCCATCTTCCATCCTGCTCTGATCAAGAAGGAAGGGCCCTGTGAGGAGCTGACCCCATGGCCAAGCAAACAGGAGTTGGGGAGTCACACAGACCCAGCTCCTCCTTCATGAGGAATGACCTTGAGCGAGTTCCTCTATTCTCAGGTGCCTCACCTGAAGACAGGAGGAATGAAACTGTCCTATAAGATGAGCCTGGGCATTTATTTTGATTTGGAGCATTGAGGAAATAATATGAGAGAAGCACCTATGTTGCAACCAGCACATAGCAGGGGATCAAAAAGAACAACTTCTGTGACTGTCGCTGCTGCTCTTGTTACTGTTTAGAGAGTGGCTTCCACAGTAGAGTGCATGCACCCCAGGCATGTAGAAAGAAAACATCACAACTGCTACTGACATTTGTTTTCAGTCTCATCCTTTCCTAATGTAATTTCATACGTACAATACTGCATACACAATAAGTAAAAATCCATATATTGAGGGAGTGCCCAAAAATGTTCTGATGAAATTTAAAGACCGCTGGATTAGGGCTGGACTAATGACCAGACATGTGAGTGGAGGGGAGGGGAACAGAAATAGGATCAAAACTATAGTTGCCCCGTTTTGGCCAAGGACTTGGAGATAGGTTTTTCTGGGAATACTGGCAATAGTTGTTTTTGGTAGATGCATGGGAGATGCAGAGTGTCCAAATGGCTGCACACAGGAAAGTCAGCAGATGCTGGAATCTGGTGTGCTTTAGAGTGAGGTAATTATGAAACTAAAACAGTCTCGGCCTTTAATCGTTAATCATCCTGACCCTCACAGGTCAGCATCCACCGACCCCCCCACCCTCTCCTCCCACGTGCTCTGCCACAGCAGGCCTAGTGGTCCTTTTGGAACTGAAAGTCTGCTCTGGGCACTCCCAGGGGCAGAGCCCTCAGTGGCCCCACCCGCCTGAACAGAACCCAAGCTCCTGTGTGGCCTGCAAGGCTCCTTGCTCTCCCTCTTGCCCTTCGCTCCCTCATCTCCAGCACTGCCCCTGCTCACTACACCACAGTGTTCTGGATGTTTCTCTGCTTCCCACACACGCCTACTCCTTACTGCATGCTATTCCCTTGGGCAGATACACTTACTTATCCCATCAGCGGCTCCTCTCTCCTCAACCTTCAGGCCCCAGAGCAGATGCTTTACCCCAGGAGAAACACCTTTCTTCACAGCCCTATCTCAGGTTTATCCCCTGCCGCCCTCGGTTACTCTCTTCTGTGGATTTTCCTCAGCGCACTTGTCACTCTCTGAAAGGATCTTGTTCAGACTTTTATTTCCCGCTGCTGCCTGATGTTCCCATGACTCCTAAGTGCCTGGCACGGAGAGGCTCCCAGAAAGATTTGTTCTATGAATGAATCAGAGTGCGGGCATAAAGAGGTCCTGCCCAAGGTTACTCAAATAAGCTTTTTAAATTAAAAAGCCTTTCCTCATACTTCAGCTCCCGTAGTTCTCCCAAGAACCCAGTGAAGTAGATGTTATCATCGCGTTTGTCAGGAAAGAGTTCCAAGAAGTGCCTGGCCCAACTCATTCTGCTAATGAGCAATCCAGCTGCCCTGGGGTTAGGCTGTCTCAGTCCCCAGAGTATACCACACTGATGAGTCCGGTATTGCATTATTTAGGTGTCATCCTTGAATACGTGATTTTACAACATGATACTGCAAGTAAACACATCCATCTTTTCCTTGGCTCTGCTTCTAGAAATTGATTTGGAAAGTGTGCAGTTTCTAAGAATATAAATGAAATCTCCGGTGGTTGTTTTAATTCACCAAATTGCAGTTTGAAATGTTTAGGTTGGCATTAATGCTGCTTGTATTTATTTATGAACTATCCAGTGCCTACGTATAAAAAGCTTCCTGAGAACGTGCAGCCCAGATTCCTGGAAGACGAAGGCCTTTACATCGGGGCAAGACTGGAGGTGCCGCGCACCAATCAGAACATCATGGAGAACAGACTGCTGATGCAGGAGCCTGTAAGCGCACAGCCCCTGCTCCCAAGTGGAGCCCCGGAGCAACTCAGAGAGGTTATTTTTCCTGACGGGGCAGTCACGGCACCATTGAACTCATTTCCTCTTGAGGGTGTCTACAGATAGTGGTTCATTGTCTTTTTTTCATTTGTGTCTCAGTACGCTTAATGATCCTCAAATAACACAACCTCTCCACTGCTCAAAATCCATCTTCTGCTGGCTGGATTCAGGCTTCTACTGCCAAATCCAATGTTGGAAGCCTTTTCCCATTCACAGAAATGTGTAATTGTCCAAAGATAAAATGTCCTCAATTGTTTTTCTCCTGGTTTTTTGTTTTCTGTTTTTTAGGAAGATTAGCCCTGAGCTAACATCCACCACCAATCCTCCTCTTTTTGCTGAGGAAGATTGGCCCTGAGCTAACATCTGTGCCCATCTTCCTCTATTTATATGTGGGACACCTGCCACAGCATGGCTTGATAAGCAGTGCATAGGTCCGCACCCAGGATCCGGACCAGTGAACCCCTGGCTGCCAAAGCAGAGCATGTGAACTTAACTGCTACACCACCGGGCCAGCCCCTGGGCGGGGGGGGGGGGGTTCCCTTACGTTTTTAATGAATAGAAAATAAATTTTTTCTTAGGCACTTACTTAGGCTTTTTCTTAAGTTTTTTTCTGGGGGTGGGCGGTAAGGACTATATCTTAAATTAATTGTGGGGGGCATTAGTGGTGACTCAATTTCTGATGGATACAGAGACTAAAAGATTTATGGGGCAGAGGAGAAGGTGCATGAAAAGTGTACGTTGACACAGAATTTCCCTGCAAATGCTGTTTATTTTATAAACTATTTTCTGTCCGATTAGAAGGAAATGTTGTCCTTCCCTCTGCTTGATCCGCAGGGGAGAAGGTGGTTCGGAGATGATGGCAGAATCCTGGCACTGCCAAACCCCATCAAGCCCTTTCCTTCAAGACCACTAGTGTTGTCACAAGAGCAAGACATCAAGGCAGAACTTGAAACATTGTATAAAAAGGTAAGCCCCCCATTGTTTTCCCCCTGAGGAAGATTCGCCCTGAGCTAACCTCTGTGCCAATCTTCCTCTGTTTTGTATGTGGGTTGCCACCACAGCATGGCCACTGGTGAGTGGTGTAGGTCTGTGCCTGGGAACCAAACCTGGGCGGCTACGGTGGAGTACACTGAACTTAACCAGCAGGTCATGAGGCCAGCCTCAGGAACTGCCTCCCATTTTTTTTTTTTTTTTGGAGGAAGATTAGCCCTGAGCTAACATCCACTGTCAATCCTCCTCTTTTTGCTGAGGAAGGTTGGCCCCTGAGCTAACATCTGTGCCCATCTTCCTCTACTTTATATGTGGGACGCCTACCACAGCATGGCCTGATAAGTGGTGAGTAGATTCGCACCTGGAATCTGAACCAGCAAACCCCAGGCCACTGAAGCGGAACGCACAAACTTAACCACTGTGCCACCAGGCCAGCCCCACCCCCCATTTTTAATACTTGAATTTGCTTAAAAGTGCTTTCCTTTTTGGATAGCTTGGGGTACTGAGTTTGTAACATTCTACTTTGATTTGGTTTTTTTTTAAATTCACTATCTTACGCATAAAGAACAAACAGCAAGTATACTGTATAAGAGCGAGTCTGCTGCGCTCACCTGAGCCCTTCTTAAACGAGGACTGAGTTCCCAGGTAGGAGTGGCTCAGTCAGCACCTTTGTTCGCACCCCCAGGTCAGCTGCCCTTAGTTTCCTTCTTTTCTCTCTATCCTCTCACATATGCTGCAGGATTATTTCCTGCTCGTTGTCTCTTTATTATATACCTGGAGATTTTCCATCCTTGCAAATCCCTTTTACTGTGTTTTCCTAAGCTCTGGTACCACACTGCCTGACTGGAGTCCTGGCTCTACCGCTCATTGGGCAAACCTGGCCCTCCATCTCTTGGTGCCACAATTTCTTCATCTGTAAAACGGGCTTAATGATAGTATCCACTTCCTAGGACTGTGATGCAGATTGGTTGAGATAATACATATAAGTGCTTAGAACAGAGCTCAGGAAGTGCTGGCTACTCTTAGCCAGAGTTGCCAGCCTTTGTGTTTAATTATATTGCTCTTGCTTTCCTGAAGTGCTGAGCAAGGAGCACCTTCTTCGGAAACCCATGTAACTTTATATCTGTAACATTTCAACACAGATAGAGTGAAATAGAACATGCGGATATAATGATCATTCTAGAAAACAGGATGATGAGCAGAAAAGACACAGGTGCAAGTCAGAAAATCAGAGCAGAGTCAGGATGTCTTACTAACTAGTTTGTGGCTTTGGGCAGGTCCCATTACCTTTCTGGACCTGTTTCCTTAATTGAAAAATGGGAATAATAATAATCTTCTCCACCTCATAGGATCATTGTGAATATTAAGATGATGTATGGTATGCCCTTTTTTTAAATTGTGAGTTTCTATAAAATATTGTTATTACAGACAAGCATGACTGAGTGTCTACATTGTGCAGAAATGTGATCCTGGAAGTAGAGTTACAAAAAAGCATAAACCTAAGTCCCACTTCCTGAGGAATTTATCATCTATTTGCTTATACGACAAAGATACATGACATAATTAATGATCAAGACAGTGTCAAGTTATGCATGTATCTAATAATCCATCAGTCCATCTCTTCATCCATCTATCCATTTCAGCATGAAACACTGATATAATGAAGCACTAAATTATGGGTTAAAATTAGAAAATAGAAGAGTAATTACTATGGAGAGTAGGTTATTGAGGGAGCCAATTAATCTCATCTCTCCCTTTAGAAGTTCTGAACTAACTGAGAAATGCACAGGAATTAGAGAGAGATGCAGATACCAGCTGCACTAAAGGGGAAACTGGATGGCAGAATGCCACTGGAACCCAAGACCGGATGGGCTTCCTGCTCCATCTCCCGTGAAGTATGTTCCCCGTCTAGACAGAGATGGGCAGCTACAGAACTGCCCGGTGAGTTCCTCACACATAGTGCTGAGGAGAACACACAGGGCCAGTGAGCAGGCTCTCCAGGAGAAAGCTAAGAAGGGACAGCCAGAGGCCACCTGGTACCAGCAGGGAACCTGGACCGATGGATTTTGTGCTCCAGCTGACTCTGCAATCAGCCACATTCTTTCTTCTCTCCTGGGAATGAACCAGTAGGGATGCGAGATTAGAGAGAGAGGCCCAGAGAGTGTCTTCCCAGTACTTTTGAGAGGAGCAGAAATAGGAAAGTAGAGAGAATAGTTTCGCTAAGAGGGGCTGGTGGTCCAGCATCACAGCGCAGAAGGAGATAGAGAAAGGAGAAATCCAAGGGGCTGAAGTCTTCCAAGGTCATTCCTTAGAGGGTCAGGCTCTGAGCGTAGCAAAGCCTGAAGAATGTATTACAGTGCATCAGAAAAACGCAGCCGGCCCAGTGGAGGAGTGGGTAAGTTCCTCCGCTCCACTTCGGCAGCCCAGGGTTTCGCGGGTTCAGATCCTGGGCGCGGACATGGCACTGCTCGTCAGGCCATGCTGAGGCAGCATCCCACATAGCACAACCAGAGAACCTAGAACTGAAGTATACAACTATGTACTAGGGGCCTTTGGGGAGAAGAATAAAAAATTTTAAAAAAGAAAACAAAGCAGCAGAAGGATTTAAATTTGAGGGAGGAGCTATTGTACCTTTTCTCTGTTTCTCCACAGCAGGTTACCTGTTAAGTTTCCTGTTGACATGGATACCTCAGTCTTTTTTTTAAACATGGTTGTGGAACATTTCAGTGATTCAAAACACAGCGCATTTCTTCCAGAATTAATATTTTTATAATTTTATTTATTTACTTTTACCTTTTTATTTACTTTTATTCAGGTTGGTCTGATGCCAAAACCCATGTTTTCCCCTCTGTTCTATGTAATAGGCTTGCCTTTAAGAAACAATTTTAAATGCCAATGGCCTATGTTTTCAGTCTTATGTCTAAACATACCTTCCCTCTAGGACTTTTCACATGATGCAGGAGCAGAGAAATAAATAGGCAGCGATTGTTTATTCATAGGTTGTTAGTCCATCTTCTTTCTCCCTCCCCCACTACCCTGAGAGAGACTCAAGGGCAAGGAGTTTTATTCTTCTTCTAAACCTAGCACTTAGCAGGAAGCCTGGCACATAGTGACACCTCAATGAAAGTGTGAATTGAATATCGTTAAAATGATTTAGCTGAGCTCAATGTATCTAAAAGAAATTTCTGCTTTTCTACTCTCCTCGGCTATCTCTCTTGCAGAACAGTAGCTTTCCTAGGACCCGGCTTAATCCTATCATTCACGATTAAGGATTCAGGATGATGAAAACCAAGTCAGCATTCTAGATGAGGAGTTGGCAATTCCTTGGGTCCTTAATGGGGTTTTGATGAATTTATGCCTCAGAGCTCTCAGGTCTGATGCTAACCCAGCTGGATTGACCAAACCCATCCCCCATTAGAGTCAAGCCCGGTTGTCCTTTGGTTAGAAATACTAGACTGTCAACTCAAATGATGGATTGTATGTCCTCCCATTAGATGATTTAAGAGTTTTATTTGGAAGAGAGTTGGTATTCAGCCTTACTTTTTTGAACATCTTCCTTAATTACAGAGGAAAAAAGTAGTTTTTAGAAGTGAAATATTCTGCTCTTCCTAAATTGAGATCCTTTTTTAGAAACTATTAAAAACAGAGAAATGCAAAAAGAGATTGTGCGAAGAACAAAGTTAAACCTGAAATGAGAAAGATGAATGCAATTTAATACATCTTAAGAAGGAACTAATCTAAAAATAAAATATAAAAATGCCAAATGGGACATTGCAGGTAAAACATAAACAATATAAATGTAGTCTGCCTAATCACGATAGCGAAGTGGGGTTGGGGTTGTTGAAAGGAGCCCAGACAGCCTCCTTTCCCCTGCCTCCCATCCTCCCTCCGTCCCTCCTTCCTTCCCCCTCCCATCTTCCCGCCCTCCCTTCCTTCCCCCTTTCTTCCTTCCTTTCCTCCTACCTTCCTTCTTTTCTTTTTTAGTCTTTTCATCCTTAACTGAAAGTCTACTATACTCTTAGTTGTGCTGAACTCTGGGAATACAGAGGTAGTAACATTCAAACTTGGCCTTTGAGAGACTTTGTGCCTAGTGTGGGGAGAGGGGAATGTCAACAAGTGTTAAAGACATGGATTAGCATTCCCAGGAGGCATATATGTAGGAGCCTCCTCTTTTTCAAAACTGCACACCAATCTGAGAAATTTATCATGATTCCAACCTCCTTGTTAATTACTACTTGATAAAATGATCACTTTCCCCTTCCACTATTCTCATCAATTTTTCACAGAAGCATCGGTCACCTACTATGTTATAAGCACTGCATGAGTCAGCACTCTTTGGGTTGTAAATGACAGAAATCCAAGGCAAACTAGCTTAAGCAAAGAGAGAACTTGGTAGCTCACAAAACTGGGAAAGATATGGAGATAAATCGTAAAACCGAAGGAGGGGCTTTAAGAACCAGGGCCTCAGGGGCTGGGAACAAGGACTTGTTCCTGGGGACAAGGGCTGGGAGCTGGTCTCTCTCCACCTCTCTTTTCTCTGGTCCTCTTGAATGTTGACTGGCCTTAGTCTCTCTTACTGCAGGCGAGCCAGAATTCTCTGTGTTAGGGGACGCGACCCTTGATAAGTTTAGCAACCCCAGAGGAAAGGGGTCACATTTTCCATCAAAGTTCACATTATTAATACCAAGGACAAACTGGTCAATTGTAAGTTGGACATATGCTCACCTACCTCAGGTCCTGGAGACATGCCTACAAGATGGAAAATGAGAAAGCTTCCCAGGGAAGACCAGAACAGCAGCTATAGAATCTACTACAGACTCTGGGCTGGATTCAGGCTCTGTTGCTATTACTTTCCCAGGGCAAATACAGAAACCTGTATTTAATCCCAACAATAATTATTCTTTTTCTGTACAACTTTTGAGTTTTTTTCTCCATTGGCATGCATCTCTGTACATGCTAAGAACATCAGCAGATAATCCAGACACATCACCTCTGATAGTTTTGGTTTTCGGTTTCAATTGAAGACTGAAAAACCAAATCAATTTCAAAACTGAAATCATATACCCTATAAATATTATTTATTCTTAGGGGAAATTGTTGCTACTGTTTTTGTAATAGTTCTCAGTGTATAACAAAGGAAAGCAGATATAACAAAAACAAGGAATTAAGGCTCTTTTTCCCTAATAGGAAGAGAGTTTGGGTCTTTTAAGCAGTCTAGCCCAATGACTACCAGGAGTCTTTTTTTTACTTGGTTGAGCTGAGCTTAAGCAGAGATCCCCAGCAACCATTTGACCATGGGTTAATGCAGATTTGAGGAAGGAGACACAAAGAACAGGTGACCTAGGTAACATTACAAGTAAATAGAACCGTGCTACCAATGTTACTTACTCAGACCAAGAAGAGTACAAGATGGAACCTGAGAGCCACACCCTAAGCGATGTCATAACCCTGGAAGCCCCTGGTAAGAGGAAAGGCAAGGCAAGAACCAGCAGGAGCAAAGCCATTAGAGAAGAATTTTCCACTAAGTCTGCAGATTGACATTAGTTGTACATGTCTTTGTGAGATGGAAATTTCTTAATTAATCCAGTTAGCCTGGGTGATCATAAGACAAATAGAGGCCACATGCGGATTAAAAACTGCTTATAGGGAGGAAGGTTATAATTGAATACTTTTACCCAAATGAAAGGGGGAAGAAATGGGCCTCCATCATTTTAGTCTGAAGTATAAGGATATTAATGATCAGAACTAGGACTTTCATAATGCACAAAATATCAATGGCATATGATCCCTGTTGGGGTGGTCTTTCCTCCCTATAAATCCAAATGGAGATTCAATTCAGCATATTTCGGAAGGTACTAAGATATAGTCAATCCATTCCTGTTCAACCCTACCATATTTGTAAACCCATCCCAGTTTTACAAGGACTTTTTTAAAAACAAAATTCTGTAGGTCTTCTCATCAAAGACAGACTGAAGGTTATTTATAGGAGAAAATTTATTTTATTTAAAAAAATGTAGGATACACTGTATTGGAGTCCTACAGGAAATCACAAATCCTAAATATATATTAATAGTCTACTAATCTGGGGGAAAAAGTATGAAATTGAATGCCTAAAAAGAAAGAACTCATATATTCTTATTTGTGAATACCAGTACAAAGCAGACAACACAACACAATGACACATTTACTAGTAAATGAAGACTCATATGTATATGTTTTGCTGTAAATGCAAATATTGGTGCTATTTCAATGACTACAGTAACCGAAAAGCAGATCACACTGTATAACAAATGTGAATACATTTCTGTACATATATACATGCATACGTGTATTCACACTCTCCCACGCACACACACAATCTGGACCTCCTTTCTCTGTTGTTAGTCTGATAAGGGAGAATGTTAGAATTTTATAATCTAGGATTCTACCTCTGGAATTCCCTCCTCTGCATTTCCATCCCTCCCTCTGCACATCCCAAGCTTTATCCCTTCCACCTTATGTTATAAAGATCAGATCCCTGTTTTCCCCTCTAAATCTATTGCTGCTTGAAGACTGGCCCCACTGCATTGTAGACGCCCATTCAACTCTGTGGAATAAATGAGGTGACATATGTGAAGTGCTTTATATAATGCCTCGTGATCTACAAAATGCCAACTGGATCTTTTTCCTCAGCCTCCCATTTCTACAGATGAAGAAATAGAAGCACAGACATGTGTAGTGACTTGCCTAAGTTTCCAGAGCAAGCTAGAGAGAGAGCCAGAGTTAGGATCCAAGACTTCTGGCCCCAGTTCAGCATCTTTACATGATAACATGTAGAAGAATTAAATGAAGAGATTACTGAACACGTCATCCACAATTTATGAAAGATAGAAGCTTCAATTCTGACTAGAGTATCTTCAGCTTCCATTTAACTTCATACCTTGTAAATAATACATTTTTGCCACATAATCTTTTATTATCATTTTTCAGATAATATAAATAGCTTCCAAAAGCTCCCCTCTGCAAGAAGGGAGGATTGATGGAGTGATGGGTCTCAAAGCCCACATCCTGACTACAGTCCGTGACTATAATGAAAATGAAGACACAAAATCAAAAAGGTCTCCTCTCCACCTTGGAGCTCCCCAACTGCAAACGCTAGATTCCCATAAGATCAATGTAGAATATCTTGAAGATTTTGTGGAATGAAAACAGAGAGATTTATCTGATACACTGTACACCCAAGTGATCCAGGAAAGTCCCAACAGAAAAGTCCATTCCTGTTTTCTATACACCCAGCTGCTCCACCTCCCTCTTCCTCTGTTAGTTTGCAGACTGACTTCCTTCCTCCCAGGAAAACTAGGCGCCAGCGGGAAGCTTGGTTCAGCAAAAATGAGTCTCTGGCTGTTGTCTAGAAAATAAAACTTTCTCCACATAGAGAGCGTATTTGTGATCCATATAATGATCAGTTTGGACTAGAATCGATGCTTCTCTCATTAAAAGGATTTCAACATCACCAGCTACAAAACTCAAGATTTCAAGAAACAGGATAACTTACATGACAAAGATTGGAACTACGACTTGGGAGAGAGAAAATTTAAAAGACATAGGAAAGCAACATGGAAATGATGTCTTTTCTCCCTCCTTGTCCTTCATTTTACTCTTCAAGAATTCAGGAAAGAGCAGACCCCTCAAAGCTCCAGGAAACAGGGAGTAGAACATCCTTCTCCTGGCTTGCCCGGGCAGGAGGCATTCTGCATCTGAATGTTTGACTGTTTTCCTGTTGCGCATGAGATCATTATCTAGTAAGTGCTCTGACCGTGTTCCCCACACACTCTGCTCTCTTTGGCAGGCAGTAAAGTATGTCCACAGAAGTCAGCATATGATCGGATCTGGAGACCCTCCCGGAAATTTCCAACTGGACATTGATATTTCAGGGTTAATCTTTACTCATCACCCTTGTTTTAGCCGGGAGCATGTTTTGGCAGCCAAGTTGGCCCAATTATATGACCAGTACCTTGCAAGACGGCAGAGAAACAAGGCAAAATTTCTTACTGATAAGGTACACCCTTCTGTGCTTATCGTTGACAGGGTTGGTTCTTCTGACGAGCCCAAACCACAAAAATACCTTCAGCAGCCAGTGTTCATGTGCCTCTTTCACACGTTCCCTCTGTCTAGGATGTGTGATATGTTGTCTTACCTAGAGGCAAGAGGAAGGCTATGAAGATGTACATTTAACATGTGCAAATTCAATGGCACACACTTGGCTTAAAGAGAAAGATCTGTGCAGACAGTGCAAGTGATTTCACCACCAGGAGTGGGTATTAGATGGAAGATACGTGGCTGTGTCTTGCTTATGTGATCTCAGATGCTGAGACCATTCATGGCTTGAGACTCTCTCTGTCCTTAGAGACATTCTCATTTTTATATGTAATTTCCTATAACATGGTACCTAAACACAAGTCAGTTGTTTCAATTAATGCTCAAAGAAATGGCTATTTGTTCTGGATTTATTTCCAATGTGATTCTATCCTGTAGAATTTTCACAACTAATTTTGACTATTGGCAATTTTAGTCTCATGCCGACTAAAACCTTACTGCCCAAATAAGAGATAATGCCACAATACCTCCTTTTATGAGTCTATAATTTTATGACCTCTTCATACCACAAGAATATCATTGTATATCCAGGACCCAGTAAGATCTGCTTTTAGTCTTCAAAGAAAATTTGTTTCTGAGGCACACACGTAAAAGCAACATTTGTCATAAGCAGCTCGATTATCTGGGCCACAGAACAAGGATAGAAATAAACCATTCTTTACTATTCCTTTTATTTTATTTTTAAGAATAGAAGAAATAGCTGTCTGTCAAAGTTCACTCTGGTGAAAGTGTGGAGACAGCTAGATGCTTGAATGTTCATTCACAGGTTGCTGGCATCATTTTGCCCTGGAGAAGTGGGTGGGTCCAGGTAACTAACCTGCAGTAGGGACAAGAGTTTCTAACTCAAAACTTGTATCCATATCTTTTTAAGCTTCAAGCTCTAAGAAACGCTGTTCAGATGAGCCTTAATCCAGCAAAAACTCCTAAGTCTCTTGATACAACCCGAAGAGCCATCAATGAATATAAATCTGAAATTCGGTGAGTAAAGTCTGTAACTGTAACTACTGCTCTTTTTTTTTTGTCCTGTTAGATATGTTGTTGAGAGTTTATTTTCTCAGTTTTTCTGAATGCACCGAACCCCATGAAATTAAGCCAAATGAAATAATGAGACATGTCCATCATTTAACACCAAATTTGAAGTCCAATAAAAGAATGAGGATGTGGGGATAGGGTAACTCTCAGATTCTGTTGGTGTGAACAAATGCCAAAGCCACCACTGTAGAGATCAGCTTGGCCAATAGATGAGCAAAGTGTTGCAAATACCCGTAAGCTGGGCCCCGGCAATTCGGCTTCAGATATGTGTACTCTAAGGGGCTACCTGCACATGTGCACATGGAGACGTGGGCAAGGATTTCACGGCACCATGCGTAAAAGAAACTAGAAATAAACCCCTACCAGAATGGACACATCTGGTATAGTCTTACGCTGAATGTCTATACCACAGTTAAAATGACTGAATTAGACCTGTATGTATCAATATGGATAAAACAATGTTGAATGAAAAAAATTCAGGTGTAAGAGGATACTCGCTGTGTGAACAGTTCATGAAACCTAAAGAATACTTGGAACAATGCTCATTTGTTCTAGGAACACACATATGTGGTACATGCGGACGGAAAGGACACATGCAAGTTTCTTCCTCCAGAGATGGAGGGAAGGGAATGGAATGGGGGACATCTTCAAATCTAACTATAACATTTTATCAGAAAGAAAAACAAAACCCTGAGTAAACGTGACAAAATATTAACAAGCATCATATTATTTATTATATGTACTTTTCTATCTCTTGGAATTTTTCATAATTAAAATTCAAAAATTAAAACCCTGATCATTGCCAAACAATAAGGAAATAATTAACATAGAATGTGAACACCTTCTAGAGTCCCATCTCTCAGGGAAAATCATGGGTAAAACTTTTTGCTAGTTCTTCCATATGTATATAAACATTTGTGTGTGTGTGTGTATAAACTCATACATACATACACAGATGTGTTTATGTGTATATACTTTATTTCTTTAAGGAATTACATTACACTGACCATCTTGCAACTTGCTTTTTTATGTAAAATGCATCTTAGACCTTTTCCTATCACAGCACCTCTGGGTCTATATCATTGTTTAAAGGCTGACATGATATAGGTCTTACATCCCCTATTGATAGGCATTTGTATTATTCTTATTTTTTACTATTTACACTATACTCTAACTAACATTCCTATATGTATGTATTTGTGTACTTGTGTGAGTATTTCCACAGAATAAATTCTTAGAATAGGAATTAAAAAGTCAAAAAGTTTAAATGATTTCTTTTCTTTTTCTTTTCTTTTTGCAATCTAGCCTTGAGTTATAAATTCTTCCAGCAAAGTGGAAATTAGTGATGTTTATATACCATAGTTATAAAAGTATGAAGAGTATGTTTTAAAATGAAAATTCTTATTTATGTTAAAAGAAAAATACATTGCAGCCTCCTTATGAAAGTAATTTTTGTTTTAGCATATGTTGGGTAAGAAAAAGTGACAAAAAGCTGTTCTGAATGCAATGATAGTTTTAAATGAAATTGTATTTATTAGTCAGTATTTGAAAAATGGTAGCAGAACCGTGTGTGGGACCTACAGACAGTGGACCCAGTGGACCCATGGATAGCAGACTCATGCAATCATTCTGTGGCCCCAGAAGATAAAAACCTCCAAGACTCAGCATTTCTGATCCAGTGAAAGAGTGGCCCTTAATCCTTTACTGATTTTTCTCTAGACAGTAAAACAAATTCTAAGCAGATGATCTGTTCCTGGATGTATCATCAAGTGGACCCATTCCCTTAAGCCCCCTGGGGGCTGCTGATCAGCTGCTCTCAAGCCCCCACCCCAGGCATCCATTGAGTCCTTATTGGCATAGCTAACCTCAGCCAGCACCATGCTAAGCGTTTTCCATCTTATTTTCCATCCATAGCATCATGACCCCGTTGCTTGTCCTCTGAACTGGAACCTGGCTATATAAGAAAGGAAACATGGATGTTCATGCAATATAGGGAAACACTGTTTTAACCCTCTCAACTGGATCTTTACCCTCAGACATGCTCAATCTTGAAGAAATGAAAATCCCATGACCCCAGATCCCCATCCAACTACCACTTATCTCTGTATTTCTCTTCACAGCCAAACTTCTGGAAAACATTTATCATTCATGTTGTCTCCACTCCCTCACCTCCCATTCACTCTGCAACCCATCCTGTCTCACTCCTGTACCCACCTTACCTCTGAAGCTGATCTTGCCACAGTCCCTGGGGCCCTCTGTATTGCTAAGTGGAATGGAACCTCCCAGCCCCTCAGGGTACATGGCCTCTTGGCAGTACTGATACCTGTTGAGACATTCTCTTCCCTTCGGCTCCATACACCACCATCTCCTGGATGTCCTTGCCCCTCCAGCCACCTGTCCTTCCCACCATCCTTTGCCTAATCTTCCTCCTCTGCCCAGCTTCTAAATGTTCAGAGTACCTCATGAGTTTTTCCTTTTTTAACCTTTTATTAATCTGCATTTTTCTCCTGAGATGAATCCAGTCCTGTGGTTCCCAAGGCACTCTCTTAGGCAAATCTCATGTTCTATTTTATAGTTATTTATCTATGTTTCTGTGTCCTTAGCTAAACTGTAAACTGCCTGAAAACAGAGACAACTCCTCGCTCCTAGACATTTCTAAGTCCCCTGGAATGACACCTGGTAGTTGCTCAAAAAACAATTGTTTAATTAACTAATCAACTAATTAATTCATGGCATAATAGAGTACATTGGGGTCTGGATTTGGCTGCTATTCATACTAGATAATTCCCAAACACCTTAAATAATGGAAATAAGAATGAAAGCATTTTCAAAGGATGCCTCTTCAAATCAGGCCAAAAATATTGTTAATCTAGGTAGCACTGAAAACTCACCAAGACGTGTGGTGACATTACTTCATCTCCTAAATGTAGAATTTGTGATTCATGTTAACACAGAGAGACTTTAATATATTTGGTGTTAAATAGGACAGCAACATACTTCCCTATATTTACAATAACTTCGTCCATGAAAACTGCATTTACTGGGCCCCTTATTTTCATAACTTCCAAGGTGGCTGTTTGTTTAAGGATGCATAGTATTAATAAGAATTTTTAAAGATAATTTAGTTTAACTGATGTCAGATTCATCTAGAGAAAACAAAATCAAATAAACCTCTCAAAACAGATTGACATCCTATTGTCTTCAAATTTGCTTTTGTATTTTTGGTTTTCTAGTACTTGTTTAGAAATATTGTAGCTATCAAATTAAATATACTATCACTATAACATTATTAGTTTCCTTTTTTATTTGCAAACAAACACGCCTAAATAACTTTTTAATATATACTCGTGTATTATATCTCGTAGGCAAACAAGAAAACTGCGTGACATTGAACAAGAAAAAGATCGAACATTGCTTAAGACCATCATAAAAGTCTGGAAAGAGATGAAATCCCTTCGAGAGTTCCAGAGGTTTACGAATACGCCTTTGAAACTTGTTTTGAGAAAGTAGGCTTTTTTCAAAAATTGTTTTATTGGGTTATATCATATGGAGGAAAAAATGTATAAAACATAGACATAGCTTACAAAATAATTACAAAAAAAGTTACAAATGAATAACCATATAACCATTCCCCAGGTTAAGAAAGAAAACATTACCAGTACCTGGGCAGGCCCCATGTTCCTATCCCCAAATACGTCCCCCTTCACCCCAGAAGTAACCATTTTCTGGACTTTTATGATTAGTGTTTCTTGCTTTTATTTATAGTTTTGCCATCTTTGTGTAATCCCTAAGAATGTACAGTTTAATATTGCCTGTATTTGATGCTTACATAAGTGAAAGTATATTGTTTGTATTCTTTAGTGAATGCACGTGTTTTTTTTCCTTCAATACTGTGTTTGTGAGATCATCTGCTTTATGGCTCATAGATGTAGTTTATTTTATTTGCTTTAGAATACTTCATTATATGAATATAACAAAATTTGTCCACTTTATTGTTGATGGACATTCAAATTGATTCCATTTTTCAACTGTTATACAGCACTTCCACAGACTTTTTGGACATGTCTTTAGGGTACATGTGCCTAAGCTTTCCAGAAATATACCTGGAAGTGAAATTGTCAAGTCTTTGGGGATGCACTTCTCCAAATACTTATTTGCTGATTCCAAACGCCCTCCCAGAATGCCTGTGCCCATCTGTATTTTGACCAGTGTTCCTGTTGGTCCATAGGACCCAGAGCACACATGTCACCCGGTGTTGTTACGCATTAGCATTTTGCCATCCGATGGCATGTTCTAATTTATATTTCCCATACATGAATTGGCTGTTTTGATTTCCTCTTTTACGAAGTGTCTGTTCGAGCCTTTTGTGATTTTTGAACTGGATTGTTCAGCTTTGTAACCTTTTCATAATTTGTAGGTTGGGCATATATCCTGGACACGAGCGCTTCGTGGATGATGTGCATTGCAGATATCTTCTCCCCCTCTGTAGTTGTCTTTTTACTCTCTCTTTGCTGCTTTTCAATGAATAGAAATTCTTAATTTTAAAGAGAGAGAATATGTTAGTCTTTTCTTTTATGATCGATGCTTTTCGTATGCTGCTTAAGAAATCCTTCCCCTGATTCGTGTGGATTTTCTACTTTATTGTCTCCTATAACCATTATAGTTTTATCTTTCACATTCATCTTCAATACATTTGGATTGATCTTTCTGTATGGTGAAGAGAAAGTATGCTTTGATCACCTTTACGCTGCCTAATTCACTAGACTTTGACACACGATTGAGAGTAGAGTCTACCACAACAAAAACACGCTCTGCATATTAGTCCAAGAGAGTCTCTGCTGCTGGTTTTGGTCCCTTCCTGATTGTTTCTTCTGAATAAGTGTTGTGCCAGCACTTCTACATGAAAAGTGACAAATTTTGGCAATTATCTAATCTTTTGCTTTGAAAACACCCACATCTTAGCCAAAGATAGTTGCAAACTGTTATTTTCTTGGGCTGTCATTATCATAAGACTAAGAAAACATTCTACAGTTTTCAGGACAAATAGGAAACTGTGTGCTCCGTGAGAGCAGGGACCTTATCGCCTTTAGACGTCTGGTCCCCAACAGAGCACCTGCCACTCAGTATCTGCTCAGTTAATGTTAGTTGATGGAAAACAAATTCAAACAGTCTGTCCCACAGAAATCGTGATGTCGCCCAGGAATTCCAGGGTTTCTGCTTCCGCATTTCATCTCCTAGCCTACTTCCCCCACCCAGAAGCAGAACATAAATATTCACCATATTGTTTTCTCCTTCTTACCTTCTTAAGTTTAGGATAAACTAAAATTTATAGGAAATTTACCCTTAAGCTCACCTCAAGGTTGCAAACTTCCTTTTTATGACACTAAACACCTCTTCTCTCCCATAAGTAGCTGTCCTCTAAATTCTTTTGGAGTGCCCTTTTCTCACATTCTTCATTCATGTAGCCACCTTATGATACAGTACAATTTTTTTCCTGCAAAATAGTCAAGTTCCAACCAGCTTATTCATGCTTGTGCATAACAATGAGAAAAGCAAATGCTTTTCAGTATATCAGAGATGGAACATTATTTTTCAGCCAAATTTCCCCAATATTTATAAATTTCAGGTACAACCGTGTATCAAAAGTGATTTCTTCGTAGTATCCTAGAGTCTCTTAGGGGACTGTTAATTGCTAAATCACCAGCTCACACATGTACATAAACAAACATTTGTCAGCTCAAGGCATGTGACTAAGTTTATCCAAAAGGGACAAGGAACTTGAGGAGAGTTGAACCTGCAAGCCAGCCACACTGATCACATTAGGAGATTAATGCAGGATGAGTTGCAACAACTCCCAAGTGCTGAGCTGGGTGGGATGTGTTGGGTACGCCTGTTTACCAGCTCCCTCCTGGAGAGTCATACTGTCCATTAACATATAAATGGCTCTGCAAAGACTAGCAACAAGGAAACTCACATCTATTTAATCTCAGGTTGATTTGGCCACAGCACCTTTTTTTGTAGGACATCTCATAGAACCAATGTTCTACAGAACACACGGTGGGAAACACTCCTCTGAGTTGAGCCAAACTCCTGATGGAGTGTTGCAGAATCATCAGAGAAAAACCCAAATTATCAATCCAAAGTCAAAAAAAGTGGTTTTAGGGACTGAGTAGCAACAAATGAAGTGGTTCCTCAGAGACTTGAAGAATTGATAAGATAACTGAAATGAAACTTCTACCACTATCAGTTGAGAATTTAGGGGCACTGTGTCAGTACACCATATGGATTATTTAACTCAGAGCAGCATTGTTGCTTAATAGTAAATAGATTGGGCTCATATTCCAGGTCTTCCTCTCACCAACTGTGTGTTCTTGGACCAGTTACTTAACCTCTCTCTGCCTCAGTCTCCTAGAGTATAAAATGCTGATGATAATAGTATCTGCCTCACAAGGTTGTGAGCTAACATGTGCAAAGCTTTTAGAAGAGAACCTGCAACCCGGCAAGCCTGATACAGGTATTTGCTGTTATTATTACTCTAGTACTTAATTCCAAGAAATAATCAAGGTACTGTAAATTATTTTAAAGGGAAAAAGTGGACCAGAAAGCAGACGAAGAAGCATATGAAGCAGAAGTTCAAGCTGAAATAAGTGAACTATTGGAAGAGCACAGGGAAGAGTATGAACAGAGGATGGATGAATACAGAAGTGCCCATCAGCAGTGGAAAGCCTGGAAGAAAGCCCAAGTATGTAAACAGTCGCTCAGCCTTGAGCAGGGCTGAGCTTGGGGCACCCCTTGAGACAGGAGGAGGCAAACTGGGGTCTCCTGCAGGCTCTGCTCTGTTTCCCTCCCTGCCCTCTTGCTAGGGGGCAAAAGGATGAGCAAATGATTCATCAATGCACTTGTGTAAAAGGCCACCCAGCTAGCTGATACCAGAGCCAGGTTTTCCATTGACAGGGCCCTGGTATCACTCTGTGGCTATTTGAGTGAACGAACAAGGAACAACACAATAATTGCTCATGTATGGGTCAAACACTATGCTAAGAATTTTACATGCATTGTCCCATTGAACATAGGGTATTGATGCTTTCAGGTTTCCCTCAGGAAATTATATAACTTTGTACACATGACCCAGCAAAACTGAAGCCAAGGCCAGTAAGTAAGAGAGTAGGGTCTGCTGCAATGCCAGTTGTGCTCACAAGACTTACTTTAATTTCAAGATATGTCCTCGGCCTTTAGAACTGATGTTAATGATTACATTAACCAGTAGTGCTAATGATTACACGAATAGCTAGCTTTTTTCAGCTCTTTCTGGGGCCAGGCACTATGATAAGTGCTTTACAGGCATCGCCTCATTTCAACAGCCCTGGGAGGAATTTCCTATGATTGTCCCCATTTTGTAGATGAGAAAACTGGGGCACGGAGAGGTCAAGCGGCTTAGTTACCTGCCTGAGTGCATACAGCTGGTTGCGTGGAGCTGGGTTGACATCCAGGTCTATCTGACTCTGAAGACTGTGCTCTTAAACTCCCAAATTCCTGTTTGATAGAAGGTTGTCTCTTACCCAACAGAGGACCAAGAAGAAGAAAAAGAAACAAGGAGTCGAAGAACATCCTGATGACGAGATGGAGGAACCATATCCTGGGGAGGACCCTGTAAAACCTGTCCCTCCAGAGCCCACCAATCAGGCAGTAATAGAGCAAGAGGTGAGAGAGAGAGCAGCCCAGAGCAGGAGGAGGCCTGGGGAGCCCATGCTGGTCCCGGAGCTGAGCCTGGCGGGGAGCGTGACGCCCAATGACCAGTGTCCCAGGTGAGCAAACACTCAGACCATCAATGAGGTTGACATGTGATGCACACACACTTAGATGTACACATGTGCACACACACTTGCACACTGGAGCGTATGTCTCCTGACCAACATGGTATGATCAGGAAAATCATAAATATGTATTAGACTGAATGGTTTGAAATTGCAGATATTTGTCTGTATTTTGGTGATTTCATGTGGTTCACCCACCTAATGCATCCCATTGGCCACTCAGGAGCCCATTACTTGAAGCTGCCCGTAGGAGGCACTCTTCCCAGTGGCTGTCTACGTGGCCTTTGAGTTGGAGCCTTTATCTGTAACCTCAGTGTGTCTTTTCCATCTACTGGTAGCGCATCCCCCGCTCCCTGGCATAGAAACCTAGGTCTTTCATTGGCCCTTGACTGCAGGAGCCCCTTAGGCCAACTTCTCTCTTTGAAGGCCTTGTAGAGCGTTGCACAGGAATTGTAAATATTCCCATACCTATTTACGTCAGGCCATCTGAAGCACACCCTCCAGATTTGATAAAACACATTTCTCATCATTCATACATCAGACCTAAAAGAAACAATCAGAAGCATCACTTTATGTATATAAATCTATACATATAATATTCATAAATACACATGTTCATTCTCTTTTTAAAAATTATAATACAAATATTTTTTAAATTTCCCACTTATTTCTTTCTTAGATCTTATAGAGATAGTTCTCAAAGGGTAGCCCCAGGACCAGCAGCATCAGCATCACCTGGAGAACTTGTTTAAAATGCAAATTCTCAGGTCCTACCTGAGACCTGCTGAATCAGAAACTCTGGGTCAGGGCTCAGAAAACTGTTTCACAAAGTTTCCAGGTGATTCTGATGAATGTTATAGCATATTGTAATCTATTAAAGGGAATCTATTGAAATAACTGATATCACCAGATCCAAGGTTTAATTCTCCAGTAAACAGAAGACCTATAGTGAACACAGGGACTATCTTAGGCTGGAATCTTCAATATTCCAAAATAGAAAGTGAGAATTTAATCCAGTCAGTCATCCTGAGAGATAATTAGGATGCAGGGATGAATTAGGATGTTATAAGACTTCCTACAACCTCCTTAGTTTCAAACTTCTGTTAACGTGCTAATAATTTATTTTTAAATTGTAACTTCTTGTGCATTTTCATGTGTTCTCTCAACTTCATAGCATTCAGAGGCTATACATAAATAAACTATTCCCCAGCACTAAATTAGCTATTTTCAGGCCACAAATACCATACCACATAATTCTGTAATGAACATTTAAAATATGTGATTACATAGCATGTTTTTAAAGGGAAACTTTGGCCTTGATTTGACAGTGTTTTATGGCAAATCCTGTTTCAACTGAGAATGTATATCTCAGTCTTAAGCTTCTGAGTTTTCACTGGGATTTGGGACTATATCCAGGTTACCCCAAGCCAATGATACAATCGACCTGCTTCATCAGGCCCTCAGGTAAGGGGTGTTTTAGGTGTGTCTGTAGCATGAGGTTACTGAGAATAAGCCTTAAAACAACTCTGAGTGGGGTCTTTGGGTGTCTTGGATACTTCTCGAAATTTGGTGTTAAATGTCCCTTATAGAAAAAAACTGTTCAGGTCATTCAAGCAATTTCATGTCTGGGGTGGGCCTAAATTACAGAGATGTAAAAAGTTAAAACTACCACCCAATTTAATGGGTGCAGATTTCTAGTTGGGATGAAAAAAACATCCTGCAGGAGGATAGCGGTGATGGCTGCGCAACACTGTGAGTGTACTTAATGCCACTAAATTGTACACTTAAAAATAGTTAAAAGGATAAGTGTTATGTTATGTATATCTAACCACAACTTAAAAGAAAATTACCAACCATAAATCCTGAGTGTATTCTGGATTTTTATACTCTAATGTTTTCCTTTCCTTAACAAGCTTGAATTGCGATTGACTTAACCAATAACTGGTGTTTCAGGTGGGTGTCCACAAATAAATGCAATAAAATTAAAGACCACTCTTTGGAGGTTTTGATTTTTGTTTTACTTCCTAGCTATAAGAATGATATGCTTGCCAGGACACCTTTTATTGAGATTCAAATGACCTTTAAAAATAAAGCATATTTCTTAATCTGCTGCATTCAGGGAGCAGTCACTCACCACTGAAAAGTGTTAAGAAAAAGCTTTGATCTTGGAGAAGCAGAGTTGACCTAACTGCTACAATATGCTGTTATATTTTTAGGATAAAATGTACTACCCAAATATAAGTCACCGCTATCCCTTAGGGTTTGAATTTACTCCATTTAACAAATAATATATTTCTGTATACTTAAAACTCTGGGATGCAAACATAAGGCTTGTTTGAAAAAAATTAAGGAAACTATAGAACAACACTTGGACCACGGCTCTCAAATTCCCTGTGGCATTTTCCGTGCCTCTTATTCCTTATCACAGTGAATTATTATATTAAGCTCTGTAAGACCTGCTACTATTTGGGTTCAGTGAGGGCTACAGTGACTGGCAGAGTCGCCTCCAATGCATCTCATTCTGTTCAGTGCCTGGTGGTCAAACACTCCCGTTACCCTTAGCAAAGTCATACTAATCCCAGATGCGAACGGTCTCCCTTTGCAGGGTGGAGGTTTTGCGAAGGGAGGATGTCAAGAGGCGCTCGGTGTATTTGAAGGTGCTCTTCAATGACAAGGAAGTGTCCAGGACCAACAGTCGGCCACTCGGGGCTGACTTCCGAGTTCACTTTGGACAGATTTTCAATCTGCAGATAGTCAACTGGCCAGAGAGTTTAACACTGCAGGTACGCATTTTAATTATAGTCACTGTCACAAGAATCTTTGGGTCATCGTAGGTGCAAGATGGTTTTAAATTATCCGTTGGCTACAATGGTGTCTTGATAGATCCTCAAGGGGAACAGAAGGTGAGGCTCCTCCTGGGCATGTCTGTTCTTATGGTCTTGGCAGGAGATCTGTAACCCCACTCACCTTCTGACAATGTTGGCAGAGTAACTGGCCATAGTGCTCAAGATTCTACCTTGAGACAGGGTCAGGGGATGAGCTGGGTAGGGGATGAGGGAGGAAGGTCTCTGGTTCATTCACTGAAGGAATATTCCACTATCACCCTCTACTAGGACCCTAGCCTAATAAACCAGAGAAATCAGTTAACCACAGTGGTTATGATGGAGGGTGGTACAGGTGTTGGGATCCCTCCCTAAAATAAATAAATCTCCCCACCAGCCTAATTCCCATGATTAGCAATATATTTATTTGTGTTTTAGTTTCCTAGGGCTGCCATAACTAAGCACCACAACTTTGGTGGCTTAAAACAACAGACATTTATTCTCTCCCAATTCTGGAGACCCTGAAGTCTGAAATCAAGGTGTGGGCAGGGCCATGCTCTCTCCAAGTCTCTATAGGAGAATCCTTCCTTGCCTTTTCCAGATTCTGGTGGCTCTTGGAGCTCCTTGGCCTTTGGTACCATAACTCCAGTCTCTGTCTCCATTTTCACATGGCTTTCTCTGTGTCTCTGTGTGTCTCCTTTTTTGTCTCTTACAAGGATACTCTCCTTGGATTTAGGGCCCACCCTAATCCAGTATGAGCTCATCTCAACCTTATACTAATCACATCTATAAAGACCCTATTTCCAAATAAGGTCACATTCTGTGGTTCCAGGTGGACAGCAATTTTTAGAGGACACTATTCAAACCACTACAGTGTCTTAGCCTTGCTATTTTTATGGTGAATCTTCTCTTCTGCCAACAGAATTCTCTTTTATGATCCTAACAGGCCTGTTACCCATGGCTGCAAACATGTGGTACACATCCTTTGTTTGCCATCCACCACCCATGAAGAATCACTAGTCCTCATCCACCACTTACGCAGAAATTTCTCATTCCCATTGACCACCCTTGCCAAAAATGATAATTGATTATGCCATTTTTTTCCCCACTGAGCCCAGATATAACTTCAGAATCTTTCTCAACACAGTACTCTAGGCAGCCACTACCTATTAGTTGTAACTGATGTTAAGTCTGCAGGTACCATTACAATTGTATAATTATTAAAATATTTAAATACTTCCGTACTGAATGGTAAATAGCTGCCACCCTGGCCACATAGACCCCATTTCCAAGATCATCTGGACCTTCCCACAATGGACCAGTTAAAGGGTCTGTCTGAACGAGGCTAATGCTTCCAGGACCCTGTTCCCATGTATGGCTGACGTATCTTCTGATTGGTTAGCATTTGGCCGTGTGTATTGTTCAACATGTTGAATATCAACACCTGCCTAGACCTCAGTAATTAAAAACCGTCTAAAACTGGTAGAGGAAGCTTGAGAGAGCTAAGATAGGGAGTTCTTTTGACAATGAGAAGGAAGCACAGTAGAAATGCCTGGGATGAGATTAGGGATGCTAAGAAATGGGATGGGGACTCTGAAAGGGTCAGGTGGGCACCGAAGGTCAACCACCTTGGATTGGATTTTCCCAGAGACTGACAGCTTTGTCCAACACCTTTTCATTTGTGACCTGGGGATGGTGAGGGCAGAGGGTGATCCTCATTTACAAAGAACCAAGTTCAAGACTCTCCTTTGTCATACTGATAACAGCATTGATATCTATCCACACAATTCAAAAATGTTTTTCTTGTAATTTTAGAACTTGGCTTAGTCCAGTCACTCAAACAATTCTTTGAAACCCCATCTAATTTTTAAGAAAATGTCTATATATACTAAAACCTGAAAAAAATAGAACTTGTTTTGTTGCTAAACTTACACTTAATAAGGGTGAGGAGAACGCAAGAACATTTATTAAGTAAAGGATGGTGTTAGAAAGAGGATTGGATTTGGAGGTTTGGTGAAAACCTGAGTCTTCCTTAAACCTAAAAATTCCCTCTCTGAATATCATCCATGGGAAAATAATCTCTATATTTCTAATCTTCCCCCCTTGGTTTACAACTCTTTACGGATACAGAGAATTAAATGGGGGTGACTTTGCCTGAAGGTGAGAGTGGAGAGTCACCCAGCTCTGCACTGGGAAGGTGAGCTGGTGATCTCCAGGTGGATGGCCAGTGGGCATACCCAGTCCTGACACCCCTGCTCTCAGGAACTCAGGTCACACTGACTCTCCATCCAGTATCCTCTGGTGCCCCTGCTGAGCCTGACTGCCTGGACCAGCAGAAGACTCCTCTTCCTCTGTCCTCTTAGCAAAGTGATGTCTGAGGGGGCTCTGGGATCCTGCTGTCTGGCTTTCATCTCATTGCCACTCCCCGTGAGATGCACCATTATTTGCGCCACTTAACTACAACGCACCACGGATCAAATGACACAGCTTATTTCAGATATGTTGAAATTAGAAAATCTAGCATTCTCTATACCACGGACAGCTCATTAAGAGAGGTCTTTCTTTCCAGGGATGCCTTGCAGCGAGGATCCTGGTGGGAGTGCCCCTCTGTTTGGATGGTTATGGGCTTTGGAAATTTAAAATCTGAATGCCTTGAGGGAAGAGCTGCACTCTGCTAGTTCTGAAGCCCCCTGTCTTCACTGCTTCCTACATGAATCCTTCAGTCCTAGCCCTAAACACATGAGCTTAAGCTACAGTTTAAAAAAAGACACTGCACACAGAAAATTGTCTCAATTAAGAATAAAACCTGATGGAGAAAGTAAATAAACACAAAACCCAGAAGCCAGCTTGATGCTTTGCTGTCACCTGCCTTTAATAATGAGGGTTTGCTGGGGGCCCCTATATGAGTCTCTCTCATTCTACATCCACAGAACAGCGAAGATTTTGGTTATTCAGAGTGTGCCCCCTCGTTGGAGGGGGCATCCTTAACTCGTCCTCCCCATTCCTCTCCTGCAGAGGAAAAGCTGATATAAAGAAGACCAAGATTAATGTGAGAAGACCAGATAGAGAGCTAGAGCAAAGAGAGAGAGACAGCAACAGAGGATGATATGGCAGGAAGGAGAGGGAGCCCTGGAAGGGGAGACCCCACTGAAGAGTCTGGAAGATGGGAGAGAAGGCCCCCCCCCCACCCCTCCCTAAGAGCTGAATCATGTAATCTTCTTTTTAAAATTACAAATTAAAGGAGTCTTGGCTAAGTTCTTAAGCTATCTAGAGATTTGATAACTGATCAAATCACATATCATAATGGCTTAACAGCATAATTTTTATGATTGAGTAGTGGTTACAGATGAAATTAATTTAGGGAATATTGTATTTCAACTCTTGAGGAATAGTACTATGCCTTTTGGAAATTTTCCATATAATTGCAAGTTTTTAGTTAGAGAGTTTCAAGAATTACTGCCAATTGTAAGACAGGGTAAGAAAAATCGCCTTAAATGCATCTGTTTGAGCCAGTGCTATCAAATTCTGAACTTTAGAGCCTAATGTATTTCAGAAAAAGTTCTGAGATTCTCAAAACTATAATGCATCACTTGGTGAATCAACAGGCAAGCCATGAATGTTTGTCGTTTGATTGTTAAGAGCCAGCTTAGTGTTTGATACTGAACCAGGAGTGTGGTGGAGAATTAGAAGTCCTGTATAAAAAGAGGTGCACATGGAGCTTTAAATCCAGCCGGGAGAAAAGAGAGAGAGCTACAAAGGAACAGCACTCAGCAGTGTGCAGATGTAAAGGACCATTGCAGAGAATAGCGTCGATTGTGATGTTTGGTTCCTTGTGAACCGTAAGGCTCAGTGCTTCCTGGGCAGGCTTGAGATAAGCATGCCAAGGCGGTCCTACCAGCAGAAGATAATTCCAGAGGCTGGCACAAAAAGCGTACAGTGAGGGGCCTGGCAGTGGAAATGGGAGGAAGGGATTATTTAGAGCAACACTACAGCCTTGAAAGAAGGAATTGACAGGACTTCATGACAGTTTGACTTGAAAGAATAAAAAGAAGTAGAATCAAATTTGGTCCCAAGGCAAGCGTGAGATTGGACTTCAGGTGACAGAGGAGTTGGAGCAGGGCCAGAGTCCTTCCAGAACAGTCTTGAAAATCTTGACTTCTGAGGTCTTTCCAAAATAAATGCTTGGCCTTTCACAAAAGTGAAATTTAATTTAGAAGTAAAAAAGCTTTGTGATGATAATCTTCATTTCTTTGTTTATCACTCACATCTATATGTCACCCCACTTTCATCTGCTTGACTCCCCAAAACTAACATCTGTAGTCTAATACAGCTGGGTGGCTTCTACATTTCTTGCCATTATTATTTTTCCATATGAATCAGTCCTGTTGAGCTTTTATATTGCTGGTATGTGGATTGAGATCGGGAAATTTTCCCTTTGCCTAGTTGGCGATTACTTGAGTTTCTCTTCCCAGGGCCTCCCCTGATCTCTCTGGCTTATTGCTGCGTAGTGCTATGGGAGTAGGAAAAACAATCCTATTTGGAGAAGTGTCCTTGTTAACCCTTGAGTAGCACACTTGTGTGGTTGTTTTTGGTCCTTTGTGGACATACGTCCAAAGCTGATATTTTTTCACACATATCTTACTTATCTACTCACGTAATCGGATTACAGTGAGTCAGATGGTTGAAAGCCAACCCTAGCTGGTAGGCAAGGGGAGTAGATACTAGGGAACCCTGCAGTGTGCAGAGCAGAGGAGCTAGGTGGCTGAGAGCAGGTGGGAAGGGTGCTGTAAGGACAATGGATTGCACAGGGCGACGTGATGACAGATGTAGTCATCTACATGTAAGAAGCTGAGGGTGTGGACTGGACAGGGTCCTGGGAAAATCTCTAGGAAATAACATTTATTAAGTGACTACTGCAGAACCATGTTCTTTACATATGCTATCTCATATAATCCTACAGAAAACCATGGGTACTATTGCTCTCCCAATTTTAAAGATGGGAAAACTAAGTTTCAGAGGTATTGAGTAACTTCATAACACAAAGCAAGTCAAGTGGCAAAGCAGAATTCAAACCCAGGTCTGTTTGACTGTAAATTTCACATTCATTTCGCCATATTAATTGGGTATAATGGTAAAGAAGAGCAAAGTCCAAAGTTTGACATATCTCTGCACTCTGAGGACTAGTTACTGTGGGAGAAATCTTAGAAAACAACATAGGCATCACTAGGTACTGAGTTGTGTTGATATTTAATAATATCTAGTATAAGATAACAGTTATTAAACAATTACAGTGTGCCAGGCACCAGTTTTTGTGTATGAACTCATTTAATCTTCACAACAGTCCTCTGGCAGCTGTATGATTATCCCCATTATACTGAAATGTGGAGAAGTTCAGTGACTGGCCTGAGGTCACACAGCCAGCAAGTGGCAGAGCCAGAGCCCAGACCCCAGAACCTGTTCTCTTATCCATCTCATTATACTGCCCCCCTTCCCCCAGTAGTTTGTACATTCAGGCCAACAAGTGTTTTATTGCAGGTACACATTTTGCAAGGCACTGTAAGAAACAGGAAGAAGAATTAGATGTGGTGCCTGACACAGCAATTAGACTGCAGGGGGGAAATGACATGAGGACCGGGTGACTGAGATCCAATGGGACAGGGGAGGGAAAATGAAGGTAACAGAGAAGGCTCCTCTCTCAGAGGTCTGGCAGAGAAGGGAAGGAGAGAAAGGGGTCCGGGTTTTGAAGAGGGATTGTGGTTTACTCTGGGGTGTGGTTGATTTGAGGATGTTTGTCAGCCGTGAAAGAAGCAGCCAGTGCAGAAAAGATTGATAACTTTGAAAATAAAAAGGAATGTGGTGGGGGGAGAGGAGACGGACTGGACCCCACGGGATACTGGGAGGGGTAGGATCAAGACATGATAGGCAGGTCCTTTGAGGCAGGAGTGATGAAACAGAGGAGGAGGTGGCGGAGGGCAGGGCTGTGAGGGGTTCACACCAGGTGCCCTCCACTTTTTAAATGGAGGAAGGGAGTCTGAGGGCACAAGAGTAGGAAAGGTTTGATTCAACACTGAGAGAAATGGGGACACCAACCAAGAGATGACTAACAGGCTGTGAGCAGCGTCACAGGCAGCCGAGAAACAAGGCCGCCACTTGTACTGGATCCAGCACTACCAAGTGCAAGAGGTGACACTGCGTTTTGTTTTGTTTTTTAATCAGAGAAACAGGATCTAAAACCATGCAATGTAAACTTTACTTCATGATGGAATATTATTTTTTATCTATCTTAATGTCCCTACATTTCTAAGGTCCATCTTACCTTCACAATTCTAAATATTGTCAGCAGGCAAATTTGCCCTGGGTTGTTGTTAAAACAAACAACATTCCAAATGCAAGGAAGTCATAATAATTCTGTAAATAGTCCCAATTTGGTAGCAGTTGATCTAATCGCTATTCTGAATTCACTGCTGCCTTGCTTTATTTACACAACAGAGGAATTTTTGAACAGTTGAACATAAATCAAATTATATTTCCTGTCATGATTCTCCATTAACATTCCACCTTCAAACACAAACACTCATTTTGCTTAGAGCAGTGCTTCTCAAGTGGAGGTAACTTTGCCCCCCAGGCGATATCTGGCAATGTCTGGAGACATTGTTGATTGTCACAACCGGTAGGAAGCTACTGGCATCTCTAGTGGGTCACGGCCCGGGATGTTGCTCCACCCTGCGATGCAGAGGACGACTCGTCACAACAAAGAATCGTCCAGCCCAAAATGTCAATAGTGCTGAGGTTGAGAACTCCTGTCTTAGAAAGAAAACAAATTAATTATATGGAAGGCCATTTGCAAATACCTATTTAAAGCCGAAAGTTCCTGTTTTCTGATTTTTAAAAATAGCATTTTATCCTAGCATTAAATAGAACTGCTGCTACCTTTAAGGAGAAGGGTGAAAAGTTTGGAAAATTTTTGAATGTTTTTTGGCTTTGTCAGATGGAATCCATTTTTTCCTTATTAGAAAAAGTAGAGAATTATCTTCTGAGACAGTAGTCCCAATATGCAAACCCTCCATTCCCCTAGAGTTCATAACTGCCTTTGTCCCACAGACTCAGCACCAAGAGTCCCCATTCGGTTCCTCTCGTGACACTAGACAGGAATGTGGCTCCAGAGACTGGGAAAAAGGACCCCTCCACTGACATCCACCAGAAATGCCCTTAATGCAATTACTGCATGTTTATGGGTCGTCACTAAGAATGGTGACCAATACAGGGCACACCCACAAGGAATAAAAACTAAAACAAACTCAGAAGCAACTCTTGTGGTCCTTCCACAATAAAATATTTGGTGAACTATTAAAGTCTAACAGCGATGTTTTTACAAAGCCACTGGAGTCATATAACATAGAAACTTTGTCCTGTACAGCTGAATAAACAAACACTTGATGGTTCTATAACGGAAGAAGATGTAGGGTATCTGAAAAATATTTGGATTTGTTCTTATGTTTAGATATGTTTCACACCCTGAGTTAGCTGCACTGGGTACCAGTTTGAGTGCTTTGGAATTCTGTAGTCATAGGAGGAGTGAAGACAGAAACAAGCAAGGTCAGGAAAGGTTTAAAGAAATACTAAATCCTGCATTTATGTCACCTTCTGAAGCATTTTACCATCATAAATGGTATTTTCTGACTATTGGTATGCTTTCTGTTCCCTTAACTTAAAGTAATGTCAGGATTTTATTCACTCCTGCTATTTTTTAAAGCATTTAAGCCTTAATATCGTTCTTTTTTCGCCATCTTATTTTTGGGTACCCAGAAATATAGATGGTTTAATTACAAATATGGAATACGCTGTAAAATTCCTATAAATCATCAGTAGCTTAATGTCTTCCTTGAAAAAAGTTAGGGAGTCCTGAAAAGATAGATCTTATAAGTTTAATAAAAAAAAGAAATTCTTGGGCCCAGCCCCAAGGCCGAGTGGTTAAAGTTCTGCATGCTCTGCTCAGCAGCCTAGGTTCACAGGTTCAGATCCCCACTGCAGACCTACTCCAGTCACCAACCACACTGTGGCGGTGTCCCACGTACAAAAAAAAAAAATAGAGGAAGATTTGCACAGATGTTAGCTCAGGGCCAATCTTCCTCAAGCAAAAAAGAAAAAAGAAAGAAAGAAATTCTTATTTCATAAAGTTTACTAAAATCAGTTGACCAACAAGATTTAATGAGCTATTTGGGAAATGTAGTCATGTTTATAAAAGAGCTTTGTAAACTGCAAAGTACTTTAAAAATGCGTGTGTTTATTGTCAATTGTTTGCCCAGAGGAAGAATAAGTATTTATTGAGCTCAGATTGAAGAGAAGAGACCTTTCATCCATCTCAGCTAAGCTTCACCACTGCCTTCCTGCTGGGCTTTGGGTTACATCCTCATTTTATAATGAGAGCAAAAAGGCAGAAAAAGTCATGCCCAAGGTCACACAGCAAGTAAGCAGCTATGTCAGATTTTCAGACTCAAATCTGTTGGACCAGCAGGCTGTCCTGTCCTGTTAACCACACTGCCCTCTGCAGGCTGTGAGAGGAAGGACAGTCAAGTGGGGAGTAAAATAAGACAGAGGAAAAAATTTGAGAGCCAGGGGTCTGCCCCGTGGCCAAGTGGTTAAGTTCCTGCGCTCTGCTTCAGCAGCCCAGGGTTTTGCCAGTTTGGATCCCGGGTGCGGACATGGCACCACTCATCAGGCCATGCTGAGGTGGCATCCCACATGCCACAACTAGAAGGACCCACAACTAAAAATATACAACTATGTACCTAGGGTAGGTGCTTTGGGGAGAAAAAGAAAAAATAAAATCTGAAAAGAAAAATCTGACAGCCATACTACACCCAAGTCTATCAGCTGTTCAGAGAAGAGAAAAATATGTTCCACAGATTTATCATCTAATGCCTTACTTCTAAGAGTTAACATGCTCCCTTCTAAATACATTAATTTCCAGATGGCAGGTACTGGTCATTCAATGGGAAATCAGGCAAGATCCTTACCCTCAGGAATCTCACCATCCAGTGAGACAAACGATGCATAAACAAAGGAATTTCAATAGAATGGATAAGTGTTCCTATATGGAACCACAGGAGGTACAGCAGTGGCACATAAGTGGGTATTGGTAGGCCTGTGGCAGCTTCGGGGATGCATGACTCACTCGGTGCCCAGTGCAGCATGGGCACCTTACATGAGTTAAAGCACCTGGGCTGGAGTGAACAGTGCACCATTGCCTTGCAGAGAGAGCAACCCCTTGGGAGTTCTAGGCAACCGAGAAGTCTGAGACAGGAAGTGCTCGGTGGTCTTTTGATCACAATTGCATATGCTCAGGTGGTCCTTTAAGCTGTGATTACAACCATTGTTTTTGCAGTGCTTCCAATTTTTGTTGTTCTTTCATTCAGATTTTAAATTCTTTTTCAATCATTATTTCTCACCAAATTGTCTAAACTAATTATATTTTATGGATCATGGTTATGGCTTTAAAAGGATTTTTAATTCATTTAATCACTTTTCTGATTTCCCCTGGCCCATGAGGAAGACATAGCAAAAATTGGATGGGTTTTGAAGTGAAACACTGTGGATTCAATTCTCAGCATTGCGACTCATCACGTGGGTGATTGGGGGAAGTTTCTTCTCCTCTTTGAGCTTCAACTCCATCATCTAGAATTGTTTGGTCTGTTATCTTGCTTAATCTTCACTACAAACCATCCCTCACCAAACCAGTATCATTAGACAAGATAACAGACCTAAAGCCACTAGAGGGTTTCATGTAAGGGGATGTCTCACTGAACTAAAATTTTGGCAAAAAATAAAAAATCTAAAAAGGGAAAGAAAACCCACCATTTTCTCACACTGAAACTTCATGCCCATAAGTCCACAATTTAAAAGGTCAAACCAAGGTCTCCTATGCAATAGACAGCAATCTGCTACATGCTCTGTAAACTGTAAGATTATAAAACTCTAGGCTCTTACGAGAGTTTGGGGTGGGCAATAAATGGCGATCCTTTTTCCATTACAGTTCTGAACCAATAAAAATATAGAGAAAAAGTGTAAAAAGTATAAAAAGAGAGGGGTCAACTATAAATTAATGGAAGCTTGAGGGACATATCGATCAATTGCAATGTATAGAATACATTTGGATCCTGATTCAAAGTATTACAGTCATTTTTTGAGACTTTTTAAAAGGAAATTTGAAACTTACTGATATTTGACATTATTAAGGAATTACTGTGATAATAGTACTATAATTACGCTTTTTTATATCTTTATCTTTTAAAGATACATATTGAAATATTTACAGATGAAATGATGCTTAGGTGCAAGATATTGTGGAGAGGGGAAGGGTTGAGAGTATAGATGAAACCAGACTGACCATAACTTAATGGTAGTTGAAGCTAGGTGATGGGTCCATGGTATATTCTTCTTCTAGGATTATTAATGTTTGAAATTTTTCATAAAAGATTTTTTAATATAGATCAAAATATCACCTTTTGACTGATAAAGATGAATTTGGAGAGTGAGGCTTCAGTATGCCCCTCCTGGGCTTCTTGCTGAGCCCCTGAATTAGGCAGACTTGGCCACTGAGCACAGACAAGCCCTGAATGATCACAGGTTTCCCAATGCACCCAGCCTGTTAGAATAGCTCACGGTGATATTAATTCAGTCTGGGGCGCAGAGTTCAGTTCCTATGCAGATTTTGCCTTTGTCTTTGCCCAGTAGCCCTTCCAACTTCAGTCAGCCATCTTGCAAATGTGAACTGGTGGATACCAGGGAGATGAGGCCGGGACGGCAGCCCGGCACAAATTCATCCTCACTCTCGGAAAAGAATTTATATCATATGCCCTGTAAGGGAGGGTGGGTAGAGAGGATCTATAATGTCATCTTTGTATGAGTCTTGTGCATTCAAGTGGTAAGTGGAAAATATTAATCAGGGGGGACTCTGTTGCATAAGAAGAAAAATATGAAGATTTAATTAGCAGAAATAGAGTGAATAAAATCAGCATTGTAGAGAAATGTGTAACAGCCAGAGAGACCTCATGGAGAGAAAGAATAAAACGCAGAAAAGAAGCCAGCAGTGCTCTGGAATATTTTGTCATCTACTTACTACAAAAGTGAAATGATCCAAAAATTCAGGGGAAAACTTGATCAAATGGAGCATACTGTCCTACTGAGGCTGGATTTTATATTCGTAATCTAAGATTGCAGGGGGTCCTTCACCTCATGGTGATTGCATGATAATGAGACACACCACAGTAGTTAGTATCAGAATTGCAGGTGGTCTAGTTGACTCCATCTTGGGAGAAGGTCTGAGAAGTTGCTGGGTAGGGTTTCAATAGCTAACAAATAAAAGGAGGTCTTGAAAGGAAGAATTTGAGAGATTTACTAAATAGTAGATTTGAATCTGATACTCTAGAGTATTCTAGGTATGGTGCTTCCCTTCTTGACCTTGAGGTTGGCGCAGATAATAAACTGTATAGTGGTATGTCCATATTATCTCAACCATTTCACCTGCTGGCGTTTCTCTCTGAAATAACCTGAACCACGAAAAGGAGGAATCCCATTCTCCAGGTAAGCTGTGTATTTACCTGAAATGGAAACAACTGTAGTAGCCTGCTACTCCGATTAACCTCTCTATCCCAGCAGATTAGGTTAAGCAAGAGGACAGGGTGTTAACAATTTAGCCACAAATAGAGTGTAATCTAGTCTCCATGGGGACTATAGTAACACGACTCAACTTTGCACTCTGAGATGGGCCCTCTGGGCTGGAACAGTGACTAGCACAGATAAATGGACTAATTATCTGTTTTTATTTGGCTGTTTCTCTTCCTCAATTTCAGGTATATGAAACAGTGGGACACAGTGGGACAACCTTGCTAGCAGAAGTGTTTCTGCCTATTCCTGAAACTACTGTTGTCACTGGAAGGGCTCCCCTTGAAGAAGTAGAGTTTAGCAGTAACCAGCATGTGACACTGGACCACGAGGGAGTTGGAAGTGGTATGGAAAGCTAATTATCCTCAATGGTTCATAGTTTCACTGTCAGATTTAAACGTATCTTTTTTTTCACTTCTCAGACAGCCAGATAATTATAAAATTGCTATCAGAAATTCAAATTAAAATAATAATGACATATAATTTTTTGCAAAGTCATTTTTTGTATACCACTGATGGCCAGTAAATTCATATAACTATGCAAGTATAAAGTAGTTTGGCTGTATAAATTAATGACTTTTAGGATATCTTTGATGCTTTAATTCTACTTCTAGGAATCTTTCCTAAGAAAATAATTTAAAATTAGGATAAAGTTTGTGGATAAAAAAATGTACATCATGCTATTATTTCTAAGGCTGAAAAGTTTGAGATAATTACAATAGGGAGATTATTAATCAATATTCTCTCTCTTCTCCTTCCACAATTCTTTTTTTAAACTTTTGTTATTGCAGTAACATTGGTTTATAACACTACATAAATTTCAGGTGTACATCATTATATTTTGATTCCTGTGTAAATTACATCATGTTCACCATCAAGACTAATTACAATCCATCACCACACACATGTGCCTAATCACCTCTGCCTCTATGTGTTTGTTTGTTGTTGTTTATCTTCTATTTATGAGTGAGATCATACAGTATTTGACTTTCTCCTTCTGACTTATTTCACTTAGCATAATACTCTCAAGATCCATCCATATTGTCACAAATGGCCAGATTTCATCTTTTTTTATTGCTGAGTAGTATTCAATTGTATGTATATATACCACATCGTCTTTATCCATTCATCCCTTGATGGGCAACTTGTTTCCAAGTCTTGGCCATTGTGAATAATGCTGCAATGAGCATAGGGGTGCGTATATCTTTAAGCATCCATGTTTTCATGTTCTTTAGATAAATATGCAGCAGTGGAATAGCTGGACTGTATGGTAGTTCTAGTCTTAATTTTTTGAGGACTCTCCATACTGTTTTCCATAGTGGCTGCACCAGTTTGCACTCCCAACAGCAGTATATGGGAGTTCCCTTTTCTCCACATCCTCTCCAACACTTATTGTTTCCTGTCTTCTTAATTATAGCCATTCTGACGAAAGTGAGGTGATATCTCATTGTAGTTTTGATTTGCATTTCCCTGATAAGTAGTGATGTTGAACATCTTTTCGTGTGCCAGTTGGCTGTCTGTGTATCTTCTTTGGAGAAATGTCTGTTCGGATCTTTTGCCTTGTTTTTAATTAGGTTGTTAGTTTTTTTTGTTGTTGAGATATATAAGTTCTTTATATATTTTAGAAATTAACCTCTTATCAGATATATAGTTTGCAAATATCTTCTCCCAATTCTTAGGTTGTCTTTTCGTTTTGCTGACACTTTCCTTTGTTGTGCAGAAGCTTTTTAGTTTGATGCAGTCCCATTTGTTTATTTTTTCTACTGTTTTCCTTGCCCATTCAGACATGGTACTGGAAAATATGCTGCTAAGACCGATGTTGAAGAGTGTACTGCCTGTGCTCTCTTCTAGAAGTTTCATGGTTTCAGGTCTTACATTCAAGTCTTTAATTCATTTTGAGTTAATTTTTATCTATGGTGTAAGATAATGGTATACTTTCATTCTTTTGCATGTGGCTGTCCAGTTTTCCCAAAACCATTTATTGAAGAGACTTTCCTTTCTCTATTGTATGTTGTTGGCTCCCTTGTTGAAAACTACCTGTCCATAGATGTGTGGTTTCTTTTCTGGGCTCTCAATTCTGTTCCATTGATCTGTGTCTCTGTTTTTGTGCCAGTATCATGCTGTTTTGGTTACTACAGCTTTATAGTATATTTTGAAATCAGGGATTTCCTTCTACAATTCTGATTAAATATATGATGGACCTTCTCACTATGTTCACCATATTTTTTAACCTCTCTTTAATATAATTGATATATTTTTCTTTCACTGCTACATTCTGTGTAATTTCTTTAAATCTGTCTTCCAAGTCATAAATTCACTCTTTGGCTGTGTCTAATCTTTGACATTCATCATTGCATTTCTCATTTCAGTTATTGTGTTTTTCACCTCTAGAAATTCTATTTAGTTCTTTTCCAATCAATCTAGTCAGGTCTGATAACTTTTTGTCCTTTTCTCAGACTTAATCATTTCTTTTATTCATTCATTACTTCATTTATTTTTTAAATGTATTAAAAATATTTTTTTACTATTCTGTTTCTGATCATTCCAATACCTATCTACTTGTTGGTCTGATTCTGTTTCTTCTTGCTCATGATGGCTTGTTTCCTCATTTGTCTGGTGACTTTTTATCGTGAGCTCACATCTGAAAATTTATCTTCAAGAATTCTTTGAGGCTCAAATCCAATCACCAGTCTAAACCTCTGGAGACCTAGGCTTTAGTTCCAGCTCTGGTACTGACAAGCTGTGTGACCCTACTAAACATGTAACCTCTTTGAATATCACCTTCCTCATTTATAAAATGGATCTAATAATACCTCCTTTCATGTCTGATAGGGTTATTTTGAAGATCAAGATGGTATGTTCAATATGAAGGAAAGATCTTTGAAAAACACAAAGATGCTATTACAGTGTAATAGTGGTATTGTTTTGTGCTAATAATATTAGCCAGAACCTCGGAGTGTGAAGTTGCTATATTTAGTGCTTGAAAATCTTTCTTCCTTTAGTTGATTAAACACACTGCCCTGAGATGTTTTACCACTAATTTCCAATTAGTGAGGCTTTACTGTCACCACAATAGCTTAGCTTTAGCAAACGTTTGTTGAGTGGTCACTATTTGCCAGGCACTGTCTGAGTGCTGTGAAGTATGACCTCACTCAACTCGCTATTCCTCACTCCGGGCACACTCCCACCTGAGGGTGCCTGCACTTTTGTTCCTTCTACCAAGAATGCTCTTTCCCAAGATATCTCCAGGTCTCACTTCCTTACTTTCTTCATGCCTTTATTCAAAAGTCCTTTCTCGGGGCCAGCCCGGTGGCACAGCAGTTAAGTGCACATGTTCCACTTTGGCGGCCTGGGGTTCGCCGGTTCAGATCCCAGATGCGGACTTGGCACCACTTGGCACGCCATGCTGTGGTGTGTCCCACATATAAAGTGGAGGAGGATGGGCACAGATGTTAGCTCAGGGCCGGTCTTCCTCAGAAACAAGAGGAGGATTGGCAGCAGTTAGCTCAGTTAGCTCAGGGCTAAGCTTCCTCAAAAAAAAAAAGGAAAAGTCCTCTCTCATGGAGCCTCCCCTGGCCACTCCATCACAAAGTTCAACCCCTCCACACCCCCCAAAACACTCATTTTCTATATACCTTCCCTAATTTATGTTTCTCCTTCGCACTTATCACTCTCTAACCTACCATGCATGTTTTCTTATTTATCTTATTTACTGTCTGTCTCCCCTACCCAAATATAAACTTCATGAGAACGCAGATTCCTATCAGTTTTGTTTCTTTACTGCTATCTATCTTCAGTGACTAGAATAGTGACTGGTATGAAGGAGAAGCTCAAATAACATCTATTGAATGAATGAATAAATGAATGAATGTCTTCACAATAATTCTTTGAAGGAGGTACTATGATTATCCCTATTTTATACATTAAGAAACTAAGGCTCAGAGAATTTAAGTAATTTGTCCACAGTCACACAGCTGTTAAGTGGCAGAGCCAGAATATGCACACAGATGGTCCCAGAGTGCAGCATTCATTATCATGTCTATACTCTGCTGTCAGAGATAGAGTCAAGTAGCCGATTCTGAGCATCATAGCCAGAAGAAGTTCAGTGATGTTGATTGAAATTATGTGTTCCATCCCCGCCACCCCCACCTACTCTGTTCCATTTGTCTACTGTCTGCTTTCTTACCAGGACTGGGCTCTCTCCCTCTTTCTAAACAATATCTTGTTTAATCTGGTGTTTCCCTAGGAGTGCCCTTCTCCTTTGAAGCTGATGGCAGTAATCAACTGACCCTAATGACCTCGGGAAAAGTGTCCAACAGTGTGTCATGGGCTATTGGAGAAAATGGGATACCTTTAATTCCTCCATTATCGCAGCAGAACATTGGATTTAGGAGGTAATGTGTGCTAGAACAAGTTGATGAGCAATGTCAGTGTTAATTATAACCCGTGGCCAGTGGCTAAGTTCACATGTTCTGCTTCAGTGGTCCGGGGTTTTACCGGTTTGGAGCCTGGGCGCTAACACGGCACCACTCATCAAGCCGTGCTGAGGCAGCGTCCCACATTGCACAACTAGAGGCACTCACAACTAGAATATACAGCTATGTATGGGGACTTTGGGGAGAAGAAGAAGAAGAAAAAGACAAAGATTGGCAACAGATGTTAGCTGAGGTACCAATCTTTAAAAAAAAACACCTTTCCAAATATTAAAAAAATTATACATTAATATATAAAGTTATATATTAATTAATATAAAAATAATATAATTATATTATATAATTGATCATATATTAGTATATTGATTATATTAATATTTAACATAATTATATTGATTAATTGATTCGATTAATGATATACAATGGGGAGAAAAGCTTACAAATTTCATTCTTTCCTTTTATTGTCAGGTGCCAGTATTTTCAGGGGTTTTTATCATTCTTAAGGTAAAAATTAAAATATTAATAGCCTAAAAAATATTTGGTATTTATCAGTGTTAAGGTACAGCACAAGCACTTTACCTTATTTAATGGTCACAGTGACTCTGCAAAGTATTCTTTTCCGTGTTTCACAGGTGGGGGAGTACATAGCTCATAGTTGTATATATTTAGCCCTCAGTAAAGGTTCGTTGCTAATGATGACTGGTGTAGAACCTTCTGGTTATATGAAAGTCCCTGTTCTCATCCTCTTCCTTGATGGCTAGGTCCTTGGGTTCCTATTCACAACAGAAGAAAGGGACTCTAAGCCTCACCAGTTTCCCCCATGTGGTGCTCTCTCTTTGTGATTGTGCCTCTCCAGGCAGTCTGGACTGTGCAAGCATCCAGACTAAGAAAGACGAGGAAGAAGGACCTGGCTACCCACTTCTGAAAAAAATTGGCCATGAAAACCCTACAAATAGCAGGGGAGCATTGTCTGACATAGCACCAAAAGATGAAAGGATGGCACAAAAAGACTGGGCAGGTTGCACTCTGCTCTACACAGAGTCACTAGGAGTCAGAGTTAACTCGATGGCACTAACAACAAAATATTCCATCATGTGTGTATACACATATACCACATTTTCTTTATCCATTCATCCACTGATGGACACTTAGGCTGTTTCCATGTCTTGGCTATTGTAAATAATGCTGCAATAAACATGGGAGTGCAGATATCTCTTCAGGATAGTGATTTTGTTTCCTTTGGATATATATACTGGATCATATGGTAGTTCTATTTTTAATTTTTTGAGGAATCTCCATACTGTTTTCCATAGTGTTTGCACCAATCTGCATTCCCACCAACAGTGTACAAGGGTTCCCTTTTCTTCACATCCTTGCTAACACTTGTTATCTCTTGTCTTTTTGATGATAGCCATTACAAAAGGTGTGAGGTGATATCTCATTGTGGTTTTGATTTACATTTCCCTGATGATTAGTGATGTTAAGCCCTTTTTCATGTAGCTGTTGTCCATTTGTATGTCTTTTTTGGAAAAACGTCTATTCAGATTCTTTGCCCATTTTTCATCAGATTATTTGTTTTATTGCTATTGAGTTGTATGGGTTCCTTATAGATTTTGGATATTAATCCCTTATCAGATGTGTGGTTTCAAATATTTTCTCCTACCATTCATACTTCTTTATTATCCTTATAACATTTAATAGTAATCATGAAGTAAAGAAAAATGGCAAAAGTCCTTCCTTATGATCAGATTTTCTCTCATAGATAATAACAGCCTCCTTAAGCAACGCCGTCCCTGAGATTTTGTGGTCATGAGGCAAACTCCTCTGTGATAAAGTTGGTCTCATGGAATCAACTTTTTTTTGCAGTGCTTTGAAGAGAGCAGATGCCATCTCATCTATTGGCACTTCGGGACTGACAGACATGAAAAAGTTGGCCAAGTGGGCAGCAGAGTCCAAGCTTGACCCAAATGATCCCAACAATGCCCCTTTGATGCAGCTAATCTTGGTAAAGTGGCAGGAGAAATGTGCACACACACTATTTCTCAACTTGGTGTGACAATAATAGAAATGGCTCCTCCCTTTACACACATTTTCTTTACACTATATTCTCCTACACGATAGTGTTTAAGAACATGAATGCTGGGTTGAATAGCACATTTAAATTCCAGCTTTGCACCTACCTGGCTGTGTGATCAAGGCAAGCACTCATGCTTCCCAGCCCTGTGATGCCCTCATAGTTTTGTCATGAGGAAGTGAGCTGCTGCATATCAACACTTAGCTGGGTACACAATCAGTATACAGTAAATATTAGCTCTTGTTGTTGTTGTTACTCTTATCTCTAACCTCTGTAAAACCCTTAAAGAAAGGTTTTATTTTGCCCCTTAAATAGAGAGGAAACTGAGTTCAGACACTCAGAGTTACTAGCTCAAGGTCAAGCAGCTAGTAAGGACTCGGATCCAAGTTGGTCTGATTTCAGAGCACATCCTCATTCCATTACACCTTGAAGGACTGACAGGGCATTTTAAGAATTGGTGGTTTTGTTTGTTTTCTCCTTTGATGATTAATTAGATTATATTAGGTTTCACTTAAGCATTTATGAGATAAATTGCTTGTATCTATCATAACATTCAAAAACTTCTTTAGCGACTTTCTAAATAAAATGGAACATTAGTCAGTAAATGGTTTTTCTTGGTATCAAATACAATTGCTTTTACTCCCAAGTTCATAATTCTCACAAAAACATAATATACAAGTACATGATCTGGAAAGTGACCATAGCAACACATTCTATGGTCATGTTTATTAGTATGAGTTCATTAGTAGAGTAAGTATAACCAGGATGAAAATTTTCATTTCTCTCCTGGTCTTTCTAAGTCCCAAAGTGAGCTTTGGTTTATTCTGAATTTTGTCTTTATAGACTCTCCTTCCAACATGATACTTCTTAGTGTGGATAAGAGAAATATCAGAAAGAATAGACCATATTACTTAAAGTGTATTCCATTCCATGTACAGTTTTCAAATTTCAATTACTATCTTTAAATCAGCAATAATATAGTACACATGTCACCTTCATGTTTTTCTTTTTAAATATTTGTCTTCCCATAAAAGGACAAAACACAGGGATTGCCTTCCTGACTTGTCTCTTGTTATGAACCAGGATTTTTGCAACAAGATCAACTTTCCCATCACAAAGCCCCAGCAAATCTCTGCTCCCTGGCTTTCTGTCTGCCCAGCAGGGAGCTACACCTAGCAAGCACCCAGCAAGCAGACACCTGGGCAGAGTGCAGCCCACACCTGCTCAGCCTCTCAGTGGCACTGAAGGCATCCTTTCTGTGACATTGTACAGGGGCACTGGGGGTTTGCCCGGATCCATCTCTGGCTCACTTTTCTCAATGACTAAGGCCATGAGGTACTGTTCAGAGACAAAAGAGCATGGCCGTGGAGCCAAGTGGAGCTGATCAGCTGACCCTGAGGCCTTTATCTACATATGCGCATAAAAATAGTAAAAAGTTATATTTGAAAATATTCTTCAAATATATATATATTTGATTTCATATACACTGTGTATATGAGTAATCTTATTTGCAGTAGGCACCTACTAATACACTGATATAAATCTCTCATTTTTCAGTCTGTATATTTTCATAACATCCATTAGGGGAGAAGGCATACCAAAAATGAACCTCATAATTTTTATTTCTTTGTAAAAATGATTTGTGGTACTTTTTATAGCTACTAAATGAATATAATAGGATCTTCCTCATTATTATGATATTTTAATGTATTTTGTCTTAAAATGAAATGCAGGATGTTTCAAGTCTTTCAGCCTAAAACTGTTAAACTTCCATTCCATTCCAGTGCTAGGTTTCTTTGGAGGAAATCTGTCCATCATCTAGAGTTTTGCATTTTCTGTTTTTCATAGGTTGCAACCAGTGGTGAGTCCTATGTCCCTGATTTCTTTCGACTGGAACAGCTACAACAGGAATTTAACTTTGTTTCAGATGAGGAATTAAATAGATCCAAACGATTCAGGCTTCTTCGTCTTAGAAGCCAAGAGGTGCCAGAATTCCGAAATTATAAGCAAATTCCAGTATATGACCGAGAAATTATGGAAAAGGTATTCCAGGTAAGAAGTTGCTATAGAGGAGTTAACAGAATAATAAATATTTGCTGTGCCTTTTGCTACTATTGCGTATGTATTTTGTTTTTCTTGTTAGGTTCCTAGTAGCATATTGGTTTCTCTTTTACAGCACTTAACATAACCTTTCCATTATTTTTCTTAAATTCAATGTTTAAATAATCTCTTTGCCTCGATATAATGACATATAAACTAAGAAAAATTAAATTGTAGGGTTGAAAAATATTTCAAGTGTTAATATGGCAAATTACCCTGCCTTAGTCAGGAATTCAATGCCTCTTCAATTCAGTACTACAGGGCAAACTGGATGGAATTGGGGCAGCCTTGGGTGGGCGGGGCAGGAAGGAAGCAGGGGACTATGGGTGGGGGTGGGGGTGCATCCTGGGCAGGGGCAGCAGGATACACAAAGGCTCGAGGGAGGAGGAATTAATATGCTTGTGTAGGTGGGGCAGGCCAGCAAAAGCCAGACAGATGGGTTTGTGTTTGATGAGGTAAATGGAGAGCCGTGAGAAATTAATACCAGCATGATTTTTCATGCAGAAACTATTCTTGGAGTATATTTTTAGTTACTTGGTTTTTCTTTGTATTAGTTTGGACTTGTGATTGTAAGTGATAAAAACCCAATTTGAACTACCTCAGGCACCAAGGGGAGTTTATTGGATGATGAAATCCCACAATAGGGTTAAATATCTAAGACGTGTGAGTGGCAGGAATTCATCTGTGCCTCAAGGACACTGGATCCGGGGCCTGAATTCTCCATCCTGTCTGGGCTTCCCTTGGTATGGTGGCTTCATCTTCCCCCATTTTGGACAGATTTCTCTACTTGGCTGCATGGTCACCATCATCATCCAAGTTCACATCTAGTAGCCTTAGCCAGGAGAGAGAGATGTGTCCTCTTGTCCCAAGTTTAAAAATTTGGGGAACAGCTCTTGAGTCATCCAGCCTGGGTTATGGGCCACCCTGGGCATTCAGCTGTGATCAGAGAAGCACTGAAGGAGAAAACGCAGCTCCCCGAAGCCCACATGGAATTTTATTGATAGAAAAAGAGAGGAAAGTGCAGTGAGTGGCCTAAGCAGAGAAAACCAAAAATACCCACTACTCTCCTCTAAGTAGGTGATCTAAGTCAGCTGCAGCCAGATGCTAAATTTTTGTAATTGCTTTACTTAACATAGAAAAGGCAAAAATTAATCAGAGGCTTTGGCTAAGTTGCTTGGTTGAATGTAGCATCTTGAACTATAGCAACTCTCTCTGTTGTCTCTGTGGCCTCTATTTCTTCCTGCATGAACATTTTAGCTTATAATTATTCTATGTATTTCTCTTCTACTTATAAGGTAGTTCAATCAACTGACTCTGAATCCTGGATACTGTATCAAAGGTCAGTTCTGAACCAAAAGTTGAGAAAAGTGGAAGAAACATTTAGAACCATAATTTACGACTTAAGCAACATGTGATAAATAATTCTCTAATCTCAAGAGGAATGTGAGACAGTATATAAAATCATAAAATTATTCCTTTTTAACTTTAGGATTATGAGAAACGATTACGAGACAGAAATGTAATTGAAACCAAGGACCACATTGATACCCATAGGGCCATAGTAGCCAAGTACCTCCAGCAGGTAAGGAAAATCATTTTAAACAGTCCTCATGAGGGAAAAATAGCCAGCATCCTAAGACTGGGGAAGGAGGGTCTCTATTTTTTTAAGTACCTATGCGATACTTAAAAGTCACTTAACCCCTATAGACTTATTTTCTCATAATCACAGACATGAAATTACCAGCTATCTTCATCATTTGAACATATGAAAACACTAGGATGTATCTCAGTTTACTATCAGTGGTTATCTTACATGAGGTATGATTACAAGGGACTCAGTTTCTAAGTCCTGATTTTTCTAATATTTGAATGTTTGCATCATATCATCTTTGCAATAAAAAAGTTTTATAAATCACATACTAACCACCCTTATTCACCAAAAAGTTGAAATACCTTTTTGTTCTCCCTCCCTCCCTTCCTTCCTTCAATAAATTTCACTTGTAAGAAATGCTACAGTGACTACAGCACATTTTTCCATCCAGTTGATCTGCCCTGTGGCTCATGTATAAAAAAACGATTTATGACATTTAAGAGGTCTTCTATTTAAAGAATAATTAACCAGTAAATCAGTGTGAATAGGGGAAGAACTTAAGAATCAGTTATGAAATGTGTGTTCTTAGAGACTGGTCCCATGTTTTATAATTGTTAATTCATTCCTTCAGCAAAATTTTACTATCTTATGCGACAGGAACTTTTCCAGGTCCAGAGAATACAGCTGTGAAAAAAAAAAAAAAAAACAGAAAACCCTCTGCCTTTAGGGAGCTTACACAAGTGAGGAAAGCCGGATGATTTACAGTAGGAAGAGATCAGTGCTGTGGGGCAAAATAAGGAGGACTGAGCTGAGGTGACATTAGGGCGGTGAACTGTGAAGTTCTTAGAACAAGAACATTTTAAATAAAACTTATTTCTTTCCCCAGGTTAGAGAATCGGTGATAAATCGTTTCCTAATTGCAAAACACCATTTTCTTCTTGCTGATTTGATAGTAGAAGAAGAAGTTCCCAACATCAGGTAAAAACAAACCTTTTGCTATTTCTTATAAAAATTATTTTTACTGTATCATATTAAAATTTTCATGTAAATACAAGATTTTTATCATTGTATGGTATGCATTTGGGTCCTAATAATGCTGGAAACAGGTAAAACCTGATTGTCGCCTAATGATTACATTAGTTGAGGGGTTTCTGTTAGAACAAGTCACAGGAGATCCTCTCCATCACAGTCCATAGATCCCACTCTTTCCAGGTCAACTCCACCAGCCTCTGCCATTTTCTCATTCCAGTCAAACTAATTTCCCTCCTGCACATACTTCTGCTTTCATCATCTCCCAATGCCAACTTTCCCTTACTCTTCCTTCACTGGACAGTGGGGGTGGCTGAGGACTAGTGCACTCAGGTTCTGGGTGGCAAGGGGAGGCCTGGTTCCTGCAGCACGGCTGGGAGGCAGAGAGATTCTGTGTGTCTGATGAGGGGTAAGGGCAGCGGGGAAAATGGGTATTTACAGAGAAGTTGGGAATTGACTGTATTTGCTTGATTGTCTCCCTGTCATTTAGAATAATCCTCAAATTGTCTCAACTTGGATGCATAACTTGGATGCATAAAAGATGAAAGATAACTTTCTATATTGGTGGTCTTGTGTAGTCCATTAACTTCTGTGATTAAATCTCTTGATCTCCTAAAAAAGGTTATTTCCTGTGCATGTACTTCCCCTTCACCACCAAGTTGGGAAGGAGACCAAAAACTGTGCTACCCTCTTTCTTTGGCTTTGCCATGTACAGAAAGGAGGCTGTGCCCACATAAATTCATGCAAACTCTCTTTCTTTATTCCAGGCCCAGAATCCAGTCACTGAATGTTTTGTTCAGTCATGAAAATTATACTTAAAATAGATGACGATTTTTCATGCTGTTTTTCCATTTCTTTTCTTTCTTTTTCTTTTTTCTGCTTTACTTTCTGCATTAAGTTCTGAAGGCTCAGGGTATGTTCTTTCTTCTTTTAATTTTGGTTCATTCTTACCTTTAAACTAAGATGTTTCTGTATTTAATGGTCCCAGCCACCAAGATGCTCCTATGCTGGTTGCTTTGAGGGCAGCAAAGTCTCATGAGGAGAGCCACCTCTGGGGGAGGGAGGGGGTACTGACAAAGGAAGGGATGTGCCATGTTAGGACGCCTAGCAAAGGTGTCTCTCTGAGGTCCCAAAGTTGGGGTTAGGTAGGTGTCCTAGAAGAATGATTTAGAAGATGGGCTGTAATTTGTGATGATATGAATGGACCTTTGCATTGTGTTAAGTGAAATAAGTCAGAGAGAAAGACAAATGTTGTATGATCTCACTTACATGTGGAACCTAAAAGAGCTGAACTCATAAAAACAGAGAGTAGAATGGTGGCTACCAGCGGCTGGGGGGGTGGGGGAATTGGGGAGAAGTTATTTAAGGGTACAAACTTTCAGTTAGTAGATAAGTAAGCCCACAGCATAGTGAAGACAGTCAACAATTCTGTATTATAAACTTCAAAGTTACTAAGATACAATTAAGATACTAGGTCTTAATTGTTCTCACAACAAAAAAGAAATGATAATCACGTGATGTGATGGAGGTATTAGCTAATGTCAAGGGGGTAATATTACAATAGATAAATATATCAAACCAACATGTTGTACACCTTAAACTTACACAATGTTGTACATTAATTGCATCTCAATAAAAATAAACTTTAAAATAATAAAATGCAGATAATAAATCACATACACAGAAAAAGAGATTTGCAAAAATATAAAACAATGTCACTTTTCTGACACTGTTTTTTGTTTGGGACAAGATAGTTATTTTTCATATTTTACTTTGTGTTAAAATATAATGGGCTTATTTTTGTTTTAAATTAGTTAATAAATATATGTAAATATTAAAAAAGGAAAAAAAGAAGAAGCTGGACTGTGAAGTCAGAGTGATCTGAGTTTTTGAATGCCAGCTCCCCTCCTACTTAGGAGCCTTCAGCAAATCATACCACCTCTCAGAGCTTCTAGTTTCTTCATATGAAAAATGGGGTAAATATTATACCTGTAAGGATTAGAAATATTATATGTAAGCTACCTAGCACTCTGTTTGATTCACAGAAGGTGCTGGTAAATAGCAGCTATTCTGCTCTGTGGGACAGAAGACCCTGGAGAACAAACAGGAGCAACAGCTCCTGGAAGCCCCTTGGGGGCTGTCATCTCCCAGCTGGCATTTGCCTCTTGGAAAGAGGGCTCCAGTCAAGGAGGCTGCTTGGCCAGCTCCAATACTTGCAGGGAAGCAGAGAAGTGTGAGCATTGCAGCCTGGGGCCAGCTCCGCACAGCTGGCTTTGTTCTGTGCTGTTTGGCATAGTCGGTAATGTCAGCTTCCAGATACAAAGTCATATCTGTGTTTCTGTTTAGTCTCTGGGCCAGAATTAAATAGTTTGCTCCACGGCCCTATCTCCTGTGATTCACTGACCATGTTGCTTTCATCTTCCCAGAAGTGTTTCTTGGATATCATCTCAGTGAGAGGTAGAGAGATATGAGAGAAGGTGCCTCCCCACCCCCCGACTCCCCGCCTTCCTCCTATCCCCACCTCCTCCTCCTCCTCCAGCATAATCTCTGGCATCATAATCATTGTCAGCATCCCAACTATTACCATTTTAGGGCATCTGCTAATGCTAGACCGGTGCCAGGTGCTTTGCATACACCTCCTCACTTAATCCTCTCAACAATCCTAAGAGGTAGGTATTATTATCCCCATTTTACAGATGATGAAACAGAGACTTAAAGAGGTGAAATAATTTGCCCAAAGTCAAAGAGCGGAGCCAGGATTCAGACCCAGTTTTGTCTAACTCCAGGGAGCGAGGTGTCCCAGGAAGTGCCCCCAGAAGGCTGTAAACATCAACTGTCACATAAATGGAGCAGGCTAACAAGGGCTCAAGGGGCTTAGGAGAGGGGGCGCCCCTTCAGCTGCTGTGGCTGGGCCTCTAGAGAAGAGGACAGACTGGCCTTGAAGGGTGGGTAAAACTGCAGCCGAGTGGGCAAACGAGGAGGAAGGTGGAGGGAGACATTCTACATGCAGGACTGGCACAAGCAAAGGCAGAGTGGGAAAGCTGGTGCACGTCTGAGGCACTGGGAGTGAGCAAGGGCAGAGAGCGAGGCAGGAGGTGCAGGGAGGGGCCAAAACACGCTTCTCTTGCTCTGATCAGTAGCAGCTAAAATAAATGTTAATAATCTATGCAGTAGGATCTCCCCCATCTTGGGAGAAGGTCTTGACAATTTCCACCCTTCTTAAAAAGACAGAGTTTTTCAGAGGCCAGTGAGGGACCTTGGGGCAAAGTTTGGGAAACTGTCCCATGACTTTCCAGATCTTTCTTTCCCTTAGAGTCCTAACTCTGTTCTACAATTATTAGCATTTTGGGCCTGAGGCTTTTCAAGCTGGCAGAACAAAAGCGACCACTGAGGCCAAGGAGAAAAGGTCGGAAGAAGGTGACAGCTCAAAACCTGTCTGATGGAGACATAAAGCTGCTGGTGAACATTATCCGGGCTTATGACATTCCGGTGAGGAAGCCAATCACAAGGTGAGAGCCCTCCATACAGCCTGGGATGGAACGTGCAGGACCCCAGCCAAGTCGATCGCTTCTTTATGCATGTCTACTCTCACTTATAACATAGTCATTGTTCTGTGGGGGCCGAGGGGGTTCTTGCTGAAGTCAAGGCCCTGTTGGTTGCAAGTAACAGAAACAACTCGATCAATTTAGGCTAAGGTGGGGATTTATTGGGAATATCTCAGAACTCAAGGACAAGCGGTACTGCTGAACTACATGGTAGACTGTAAAGATTAAGATGGTTTCTTCTGAGGCCCCATTGTCTCTCTTGCTTGCTTCCCTCCATGAGTTTGCTTCATTCTTCTCCATCAGATGGAGGTGATCCCTCCTGTCAGGGTACCACACACCAAGCGTCAGCTTCCAAAGATCCGAACTTGGGTAAGGTGTTGATCCAGTCTAATTACCTATAGGCAGGGAGCAGGATCACCAGGACCATCCTGAAGGTGGGGAAGTGGGTGACAGCTGAGCAGCTACCCAAAAGGTATATGTCTTAGGTTCTGAAACGTGCTAAGAGCATAAAAATGTGACTTCCCTTTTATCTGCTTAGAGAAAGGAGTTATGTCTACCACATTTCCGTACACTGGGGGCAGTGGGGATCCCTTAACCATAGGTAAGGTGAGCCTGAGTTTCTTATACCCTTAGAGAACAGAGGTAGAAGGACCAAGAATTAAAACTTCTTTTTGTGGGTGCCCTTGCCAGCATCACGAGGGAAGCTGTCATTTATTGTACATTCACCATGTCCCAGGCACTATGCTAGGCACTTTCATACGTATTATTTCACTTACTTCTCATTACTATTACTATCTCCATTTTACAAAGGGGAAAATGGAAGTAAAGGAGTTACGTGGCTTGCCCAGGGTCATCCAGCACTGTCTGATGCACAGTAGAGCACCATTCTAGCCTTTGGCATCTTCTTTCCTCTCTGGCTTCTTCCCTTTAAATTTATCCCTCACCCCTCACCCCCCATTTTGCCCTATTTTTTTACTGACTGATTCTTTCATCCATGATAGAACATCTGATTATCACCAAATATTCCCAATGTTTTGTTGCATGTAAATGTCCACTTAAGCCCTAGAATCTGTGTCACAACATTGCTTCCTAGAGCCATGGCTCGAACCTTTCACCTTGATTGCACCAAAGTTCAACTGTGTGGTGAAAAGCTGTTTTTTTGTGTGTGTGTGTGAGGAAGATAGATCATCGCTGAGCTAACATCTGTTCCAATCTTCCTCTATTTTATGTGGGATGCCACCACAAAATGTCTTGATGAGCGGTGCCAGGTCTGCACCCAGGATCTGAACCTGCAAACCCTGGGCTGCTGAAGCAGAGTGCATAAACTTAACCACTACGCTACTGGGCTGGCCCCCTGAAAAGCTGTTTTTTTAAAGAATATCTAGGTGTTTCTCTTATTTTTGGTCTCTGTGGAGTTTTTGGGTTTTTTTTTTATAACAATTTTATTGCAGTAACATTGGATTATAACATTATATAGCTTTCAGAAGTACATTGTAATATATTTCAAATTCTGTGTAGATTATATCATGTTCGCCACTCAAAAACTAATTATAATCCATCACCTCACACGTGAGCCTAATCACTCCTTTTGCCCTCCTCCCTTCTCCCTCCCCCTATGGTAACCACCAAACCAATCTCCGTTGCTATGTGTTTGTTTCTGTGGAGTCTTTTTTTAAGTGTTAAGCCAGTTCATTCAAATAATTACAAGGAAACACAGTCAATCTTATGTATTATACATTTCAGTGTAGACTCATCAAGACAGCTCAGATATCAACTCTGGCATTAAGCCTGCCCTAATCTCAGCCCTCTCCCCTTGCAACTAAACTGAATAGGCTTTTTCAACTCCCTTACTGTACTCTTATTGCCCATACCCATCCTTCTAGTCTGACATGTATCCCACTGTATTAGGATTATTTGTTTACACGTTTGCTGTCTATTCTAGTCTGAGCTGAAGTATCTCATTTGTCTTTGCAGCCCCAGAGTCTAACACAGGGCCTGAAGTATATAGTAGGTACTTAACAAATGTTTGTGTAATGATGTAATTGAGGGTGGACCAAAGAGAAAAAGGTTTTCTCTGGCAGCTGCTGTGTTCAATGTTCCACTTTTACTGTCTCATACTTTGTCTGAAACCTTTATCTGTAAAAAGGTAAGACGGTCTGGTAGAAAGAGACAATTTGTACTTTGCCCCATCATGAACGTGAAACACATAGTAAACCATAAAGTTCAAAACAAATATGCAAGTGGGTTATTAGGATGAGGGGAAGGTATCTTGGAGAGGCTCTTGGAGAGGACCTTCATTTCTTCGTTGAAGAATGGCAGCTCATGGGCCTGGCCCCATGGCCAAATGGTTAAAGTTCTGCGTGCTCTGCTACTGTGGCCTGGGTTCGTGGGTTTGGATCTCGGGTGCGGACATACTCCACTCACTAGCTATACTGTGGTGGTCTCCCACATACAAAATAGAGGAAGACTGGCACAGATGTTAGCTCAGGGCTAATCTTCCTCAAGCAAAAAAAAAAAGGAGGAGGATTGGCAATGGGTATTAGCTCAGCGTGAATCTTCCTTGGCAAAAAGAAAAGGAATAGTACCTCAAAAGAAAAAGAGGATAAGATCCATAGATATTAACTCAAGCTAAGAATCCCCAGTCTCCCTTTCCTAGCAAGGCTTGGCAGGCCCAGAGAGAGATGTCTTACCTGGGTACGTAGCTCAAGGTTGCTGGAGAGTGCAGGTTCAAAGGAAATACAGTGGGAGAGGGCCAGAGTTGGATGGAGACAGGGCAGGCTGGTCAGGAAGCTCAGGATTCTGCTACCTGAAAGGGATGAGGCTCCCATTTATGGGGCAAAAGGAGGGTCTCCACTCAGGCACTCCCTGGGAGAGGAGAAGAAAGAGGACTCTCCTCTGTTCAAACCAGACATGCAGGCCTAGGGATAGGTGTTCAGGAGGCTCGTGTAATCACTAGGTGACTGGAGAGGACCAGAGCATACTAAAAGACTTTTGAAGCAGCAATGCGCTTAGAGTATCTGTCCTCCACCACCAGGACCATACATCTTTGGAGAAACCATCTGCTCGGTATGTAATGAGACTTTCCCTGTCATTTATTTCTTTCATACATTTTCCCTCCCAGCAAATTCCAGCAGCCACCGAGATCTTCAAGGACTTTCAGCGAAAAGCAAGCTGCTTCTCCAACCACACACAGTCCAACCCACAGTGCTGACTACCCCCTCAGCCAGGTGAAATACCCAAATGCTGGATCTCCATTTAGAAGCTTGCCCTTACGTTTTTAAGAATTGCCTAGAAACTTCATAGTCTGTTTTCTGCCTCATTTTCTTTGGAAACATACTCTTTAATAAACACAATCTATCTCTACTAAGAGAAAAATAATTCAGCTAACTGTTAATGGGCTTTTAAAATTTGCTCTTGATTTTAAGGTTTTAGTACGTCCTTTTGTAGAAGTTTCTTTTCAACGAACTATTTGCCATACAACTACGGCTGATGGGCCAAACCCTAGCTGGAATGAAGAACTTGAACTTCCATTCAGGTAAGCCTATTTCCCTCTTTAAAGAACTACAGGATATTTTGAAGAAATGTGAGAGAAACGGAGGCTCAAAGGAAAATGGCTAATGGAGTCCTGACACCAAGTATCACGTTTTTCCTCTTGTACCACAATTGGCTGCAACAAAGAATAAAATTGGAAAATGTCCAGCTTTTGAAACTCCAGTTCATTGTTGGGACATCCCACTCCTCCCCAGGCTTTAGCTACGTATAGCCCAAAGCTTCCCATTCCCTTAACCTGACGGCTCCTACAATGCTTTTTCTTTCTTCCTTGTCTCCCCAACTCTAGAAGCTTGACGTAAATTTGAAACTCTCTAATTCTCATAAATTTTGCTTTCTCCCTCACTGGAAATACATAGACATTTTAAAATTTTGATTAAATGATTTTAGATATTTAAGACTCATTATTTCAGATCTTGAAACAACCTTAGAAATTATCTAGTCCAACGCTCTACTTTTATAGAAAAGAAACTAAAACCCAAAGATGGAAGGTGACTTGCTTAAGGCCAAATAGTAAATTAGAGACAGAGCAAGGATTAGAACTAGTTAAGTAAGAAGAGACAGACAGATACCACTGTTCTATATGGTACAAACAAAAAGAATGAGAAAACATAAAGGCAAATGCTCAACAAAATACATGCAGTAGCCCAGTTGCAAGCCAAGCCATAGAGTGGCCTGCTTGGGCCAGGGCTGGCTGGACTCAGAGTGGCTGATGTTACAGAAGATGAACCTCACCCCTGCATTGTTACTCATCTATGGGGAAAGTGAGTGGTAGGCAGGGGCCATTCAACCAGCCATATAACAATAGGAGGTTTATGACTGGGGAATGCTCTGCTGGAGAAGCACCTTCTAGAACCCAGTTGCTTATGAAGTCCACAAAGGAGCACCAGTGTCAGCTGGAGACTGTGTAGGTAGCCCGGCCCCTGAGCCAGCTCAGCCCTAGCCAGCTCCCCATGGGGGTGGGGGAGATGATGTGAGACTCACCAGGACACCCCAGCAGATGGGGTTTATCTCTCTGAATGGAGCCTCTAGTCTAGTGCCCTCTCCATTTAAGCGCAGGTATTATGTGTTATGTAGGTAGGTATTATATTATTTCTGTACAAGATAAACCCTTGGATTGAAAGCACTGCTTTTAATCCACATATTTATGCTCATATTTGGTATTTTTCAAATTTTGACATTTGAGTGCTCATTATTTTTACTTTGCCCATTTTCATGGTCCCTGGTCACATGTGCCCATTTGCAGGGCCCCTAATGGAAATTACAGCACGACCAGTTTGCAGTCAGTGAAAGACGACGTGTTTATTAACATTTTTGACGAAGTACTATATGATGTCTTAGAGGTAAGTTCACAGTTTTAAGGAAGACGTCTATATTCATTTTCATATCCTCTACCCACTATAAGTCCCTAACACGTTTTCCATCTGTCTTGTGTTTGAAATGTTGGAAACTTGACATGCATAAACAAGGAAAAGAAGGGCGGAAGAGAACTAGCTTTTTTATTTTCAAATTAGCGTATGCTATGTTCTAGGAATTGTACTCAGTGCTTCACATACACTGTCTTATTTAATTCTAGAATAACCCTATGGGGTAGATTGTTAAATCTCCAATTTATTGATGAGGAAACTGAGGTTCAGAGAGGTTAAGTGACTTTGCTAGGGTCACAAAACCATTAAGTGTCTGAACCAGAAGGTGACAGGTCTAACGTAGTCCACGTGCTTTCAGCTAAAATCCTGCTGTTTTCCTGCTGCCAAACTAATTAAATAAGCGTCTGGAGTTCTTAAACAATTATTACTTCCCACCCCTCCTTTAGGATGACCGTGAAAGAGCAAGTGGAATCCACACACGTATTGAGAGACACTGGTTGGGATGTGTGAAAATTCCTTTTAGTACGATATATTTCCAAGCAAAGGTAAGCATCCAAAGTCAGAATTCCATGGGAATAGGGAACTGCTCTATCCATTTTTTCTGTTAAAGCTTTTTTCATGGATACATATCCTTACCACTGAGAGAACCTATGTGCAAAGTCACCCTTGGAAAGATAAAAACCACGACATAAAGGCATTGACTTTCTGTCATATTGTCATGACTTATTAAACATCTGTCTTCTGTAGAATTAGTAGTTAATGTACGACTGTTCCAATCTCAGAATTTTTAAAACATTTAAATAGAAGTGAAGAATAAGGTAGAACAAAGTGGAAACTTGTCAAAATGACAAAAGTGGAGTGGATAGCTCCCTAAAAGTAACTTGAAGAAAACAATCAGGACAGGTGATGGCCCATTTAATCAAGTGCATCTCACCAGTGTTTCCAGATTCCTCACTATTTCAAACACGAAAAATGGTCAGTAGAGACTCTGTTCAACTAAGACACCCTTCTTCCAGAACATAACTATTTTGCTTAAGAGGATCCATTAGGTTAACAACTCTTGAATGACTTAGTGGCTCTAATCTGGGACAGTTAAAGATTCTGAAATGGCTTTAAGATCCCAGTATTAAATCCATGACAACAGGAGGCTTTGAACCACAGTCCTGTAGCTAAGCTCACACAGCTACAGAGGCTACGGTTTAATGCCACATGCAGTGACCACACTGAGCGAATGCTGTGTGGGACAGTCTCAAGCAAGACCAGGACCAAAACTCAAGTCTGAGAGGCTTGGATTGGTTGGATCAAGGATCATTTGGAATTGCAATCCTCCCTAGGCAAAAGGAACAGTCTATAGATGACACTGCAGTGATGTGCTTGTCCAAAAAATTTACATTTTCCTCTTTGAATAGATTTTTAATGAAAAAATTCTTTAAAAGCACATCATTTTGCAAATGAAACTGTCCATGTTATTTGGCACTGCTGAATTTCATATTTGGAAGGGTACACAGAATTAATTATTCTACACCCCTTCTTGATCAATGAATCTCCTTTACTACATCCCAGTAATGTCCATTCCTCCTTAGAAGGCATATTCACTGAGAGTTTAAGTTTTGCTTGAGTGCTCCTAGAAACAGGGACCTCACTACCCAATGAGATAGTTTATTTTCTTTCTAATAGTTCTGTCATATCGCGCTTCCTTGAACTGTGCCATAATCCATGTGCTTCCCTGTAACTCCCATTCCTAGGTCCTGGTTTGGAGCTACACATAATAAGGAGAATCTTGATTCAGTAATAATAATAGGAATAACCATATTTATCAGGCACATAAAATATACCTTTAATAGCTAGTTTATAATTAACCCTCACAACAACCCAATAGGCATTATTATCCCCATTTTATAGATGAAGAAGCATAAGCCTAGAAAGGTGAAGTAACTACTCAAATCCCAAAGGTTACAACAGAGTGAGGATTCAACTTTTACCAACTTCCAACAGGCTTACATTGCTTATCCCTGGGGAAGGAGATTAGTAAAAGAAGAGAGGACTTTTCAACTTTCTGGTTTATACATTTCAATATTGCTTTTGAGAATGGTTTTATTACATTTGTCATTTAAAAAGTTTTGTCTGACTCTAAAAGCTCATGCTCTTAAATATACCCACGGGGACATTTAGCAATGTCTGGAGGTATTTTTGGTTGTCACAAGTAGTGGGAGTACAGCTGGCATCCAGTGTGTTGAGTCCAGGGATGCTGCCAACAGCCTACGGTGCACAGGACAGCCCCTACCACAAAGAATTACCTGCCCCCGTATATCAATAGTGCCCAGGCTGAGAAACTCTGTTTAGAATACTTACACTTAAAATATTTGGAGTCAGTGCCCATTCCCTCATTTGTTGTCTCTCTATTTTACAGACCAAATGTGCTCAGTTATTTCCACTGTACTTCACATGGCATGGTTTTTATATCCTTTTCTCCCTGTACCCTCTCATCTGACTGGGTACAGACTTTGGGGGGAACTCCACCAATGTAAGGAGGAAAATAAACAACAGCTTACTTAATTCCTCCGTAGAAGGCATATTCACTGAAAGTTTAAGTTGTTTTCCTCTATTTCTCCTGAGACATAAATGCCACTAAAGACTGAAATAAAAATAATAGATTTTCTGTAAGTCTGTGAATTTCAAATTCCAGACCTGAATTGTTTTGTACTACCAGTCTTTAATAAATTTACTGTTGCTTTGACTATACAAAAGTAAAAACTTCTCCCTTTTTGAATCTCTACAGAAGTTAGGTCATTTTTACATAAGTGGCTTATAATCCATTCAGCCCACATTATTGAGCACCTGCTGTGTATAAAAAACTCTGCTATATATTGGAAAAGGCTGATACAAAAGGGAGGTGAAATTCCGATTCTATTCATAGAGAGCAATTATCTAGAAGAAAATGATAAATATGCACACAACTATTAAGTCTGTGCCAATGTAGGAAGTAAAAGAAAGAAACTATAGTCATGCACCACATAATGACAATGACGATGTTTCAGTCAGTGACCCATATACGACAGTGGCCCCATGAGATTAGTACCATATAGCCTAGGTGTGTAGTAGGCTATACCATCTATGTTTGTGTAAGTAGATTCTACCATGTTCCTATGATGATGAAATCGTCTATGACACATTTCTCAGAACGTGTCTCTGTCATTAAGCGACACATGACTATATATGTGAGGCTGATGGAGATAACAAAATAATTCATGAAGGAGGTAACATCTGATCTGAGCCTTGAAAAATTGTTAAAATTCTGAAAGATGGAGACGGGAAGCTGGGGCATTCCAAAAAAGGGGAATGGCTGTCAGCCAACACTTATTGAGTACTTACCACATGCCAGGCATTTTCCTTGGTGTTTTACATCTATTAATTCATTCAGCACACATAACAACCCTACAAAGTAGGGACTATTATTGTCTCCTTTTTAGAAATGTACACGCTGAGGCACTTGGAGTTTAATCCAGGATTTGAACCCAGGCAACCTAGGGTTAGTATCAACTAGTACACACTCTGCTAAACCAAGAAAAGAAGGCAGGGAAATAGAGAGCCCTTTCTGTGAGAGCTTAGGGAGACAAGCTTAGAAAGAAGGGGTGGGCCTTGAACACCAGTCTGACCAGTCTTTACTGAATTCATCAGATAGACGATGAGGAGTTGACACTTGCCTTTGAACATCTGTTGGAAAACCACCAGGATGTTTACCAAGCTGTATTTCCTTCACAGATTGATGGGACATTTAAAATAGATACTCCCCCAGTTCTTCTGGGCTACAGTAAGGAGCGAAGTGTGGTTGCTGAGCGGGGTTTTGACCCTGTCCGAAGCCTAAGCGAAGGCTCCTACATCACCCTGTTCATCACCATGGAGCCTCAGCTGGTTCCTGGGGAGTCTGTTCGAGAAAAGGTAACTCTGCTTACACTTTGGAATCGCATATCTGATGTTAACGAAACGTGGAAAATGCTTACTAGGCTAGGCTTTTATAAACTCGGCCTGTACAGCACAAGCACAGGTTTCCTTACTTCGGTGTCCACTTATTGGACAGTGTCTTTTGGTTTGGACAGAATGAAGGTGAGAGAACAGCCTTGTGGATTTGTACTTCCTGTGAGCCAATAATTAGGTCAATCAGTATCTTAAACTCTTAGGCAGAGCAAACAAATATAAACATGCTCCTCTCTTAGAATCTTCTCAGTGGAAGAAATGAACATGGCAAACCAGAAAAGCAGATTGCCCTTTTATCTTGACATTGATTGGCAAGGATGCTTAAATACATTTCCATGTCTGACCTCACATCCCTGGTTGTGCTTTGCATTGAATCAATTCATAGGATCATTAGGCCACATGACCTTCAGGTGTCACCTCAATTCATTTTAGTGCGTTCAGACAGAAACAAATAAGTGTATGCACAAGTACTCTAATTCTGAATAGCTCTGGAAAAAAGAGTCTCCAGGACTTCCATTTGTTAGTAACTGTTTCCTGACCTTCAGTGTTGGGAGATGCTTTCTTAATGTAACATACTTATGCAGCACTGATGCATACTGCCCTCATTGGTTTTGGGAGAAGGTACAGATCATGAAATGATTATTATAAACTAACACAGTAATAACAACAACCACTACCACCAACATGTATTGGGTTCTTACTCTGTCCTCAGCACTATGTCAAACATTTGACATATGTTCTCTCCTTTAAGACTCACAGCTGTCTTGTACGGGGGGGTCCCCAATTGAGAGACAAGGAAAATGAAGCCCAAGTATCCAGGTTCACCAAGGCAGTAAATGGCAGAGCTAACAATTAACTGTCTGTGTGATTTGAAATCATATGTATTCAACAAATGTTTACGGAGCATCTTCTGTATGACAGGCATTTTTTAGGTACTGCGGACACAGCAGCCTAGAAAAGCAAATAAAAATTCTGTGGAGTTATATTCATGTGTAAGCCCAAGTTGTTAGCTACTTAACTATGCTGCATAGATTGTTATTATGCTGACTCTTTAGTTTATCCATTCTAATTAAGACTCAGATGGAGATGAAAAAATGAGCACATTCTTCTGTTTCTTTTTCAGTTTTACAATTTGGTTCACAGAGAAAAATACTGTCACTATTTCCCCTTTGCAAATGTTACTGGAAAAACAAATCGACTGAAATTCAAATTAATCTTACAGGCTAGCCTTTGTCACTAAAGCTGTGACAAGTATGTTCTCTAGAAAACATGTTAGAATATATCTATTTCAGTTATATATGCATATTCCTAGGGAAATATATGCATTTCCCTAGAAAGGGGAAAATATATCCTGAATATTTTTCTTCCTGTGTACTTGTTATACTTCCTGTATAAACTCTTAACAAGAGAAAGCCACAAGCATGTTTAGACAGCAAAATACTCCCAGACAAAAGATGGTTTTGCTATTTCTATGTATTCTTAACAAAAGAAAAAGCGCTCCATCTTGAGGTGAGCTTCAAAACATGTGAAAGCTGTCTGTGACTGTGGCTGAAAGGCTGACAGCCAGAGACAATTTGCACCTGGCATGCTTCAGGGGCTGTGACCTCCAGAGCTCTGAAACATAGCCCCCAAGTCCTGCAGTGTTCCTCACCTAAAGCCAGATAACTAGGCTGTCGGCTGCTGCCTTTGGTGGCATTTCACTGCCCCATTGTGGCTGTACGAAGCATTTCTCTTAGACCTCTAAAAGGAGGGCACAGGAAGCCCCTCTGGAGTGCAGATGGCTTGCCGCTATTTGGTCAAGAAGGCATGTGCCCAGATGGAACCCTGACGTCCTAAACACACAGGGGCAGAAAACGCCACTCAGTGATTCCCTTGCAGATTATTCAGGAAAGAGAAGTCCTCACCCTAAAATAATAGAGACCACAACCTGGAATTGTTTTTCCACTTACAGCAACTTCCAGGATTATCAGATTAGAGTCTTCCCTCCACCATTACCCCATATGGAACCATTTCCTATGATTTTTAAAAGGTATTTATTCATGGATTGTCTAAAAACTCAGTAGCAACTCCTGAAACTCTTATTTTAACATCTCCTACTTTACATTATCTTGGTAAAAACAAGTTTTTAAAAACAGATTATTTCTGTAATAAAGTCTTCCTCTCATTTCTCTTCTCTTTTCTTTCTTGCCTCTGATAGACGAGTGACATGCTTAAAAAGGTACCAAGAATTTTGTTTTATCATTCATCAGTCAATAGTTATTAGGCTTTAACTAGCTGCTTTTGTCCATTTAACCTGAGTTGCTTAAGCTCTGCATTTGAGATGTTATATTTCTGAGCCCCTCTCCCCTCTAAAACCAACATCAAAATAATATAAAACTCTATTGCCTGGTCTCATCACTCAGAACTAGTACATCATAGTTTAATTTTTATAGGCTGTATTATTAATTCAACAGTTTCCATATGGCTGCTTGCCTGTTGAATACTTTCATTCAATCCTATGGAATATATTTTAAGTATTTAATGAATCCATCGAATTTTTAGATTCGAAATATAGTTAAATAAAGCTGCAGGGACACAAGGCCATGACAATTTTGTAAGGCGTCAATTGCACTTCCTAAAGCACATATTTAGTGCACGTTGACTGTGGGATCTGAGCAAGCTCTACTGTCTCTCTTGTAATCACACATAAATTCCATGGAGTCTTTTTTTTTTTTGAAGTTTGATTCTCAGGAAGATGAGAAGTTACTTCAAGCCACCGAGAAGTTTCAAGCTGAATGTGCCTTAAAGTTTCCAAATCGTCAGTGCCTTACAACAGTGATTGACATAAGTGGGAAAACTGTCTTTATTACTCGTTATCTCAAGCCTTTAAACCCCCCTCAGGAGCTCCTGAATGGCTACCCCAATAACCCACAGGCAACAGCAGTAAGTATTTCATAGCCAATCAGGGCTGGTGCTAAAAAGGTGTTAAAATTTCAATATATTGCCATTTTAATTACTATATTTCATAGTACTTAAGATAGCAACCATATCAAGATCATTAGAGATTAAAGTAATGATTAAAACTTTTTTAGTGCCATGAGGCTTACGTTCTTTAGAAAAGTCTGAAGGTACCAAAGAGGATAATAATCCTTAGTTCCTTCTTTCAGTGAACAATTACTGAGTGCTTATTGTGTCTCTGGCACTCTATCGGGTGCCGGAAAGTTAACATTTTGAAGATGCTCTACACCTTCACAACGTCTAACATAAATGTGTTGTCATTATGTGTTCTCATAACTTTGCTAGGATTTGAACCTAGGCCTCTGACTTCAGAACTCATGCACTTTCTACTATACCAAGATAACTATTCAGCATTATACTTAATGCTATAAGCATCATTGAATTAAAATTAGGCAGAAGTTATTTCCAAGATTTAAGTACATATAGCATTTAGGCCATCACCACAAAGCACATCCCTTACTGGGCTATTAAATATACATGCACCATTCACTGGCTGCAAAGCACCACACCCATCACCACCTCACATGAACAGAAGCCGTATGGTTAAGCATGCTATTCTTAAGTGAATGCTGTAACCCATAACTGTCTTTGGAGAGTGGATAGTATAGGGACTAATTACTGCTAATAGGTCATTAATATAGAAATTTAAGAGCAGGCTAATGATATATCTATTTGCAAATACAGATATATTAAAAAAACTGTGTTCCACATTTCATTTACTTTTTTATTAATTGATTTTTATTGAAAACCATAATAGAGACTTCTCTGTAGTACAGTAGATATACAGAAAACTTACCCCATTAGAGAACACTTAAGAGTGATGAGTAAAATATTCTAAACATTTTTAAAATCATGGCAGAAATAGAAAGAGACCAGAAACAACAAGAGAGTAAGATTCCATAAGGGTGAGGGTTTGAAACAGTGTTGGCTCTGAGGTCGTATGGTAATTCCTGATGCCTACAGCTGGGTTTCAATGGGCCACAAGGCTGTTGGCAACAGGAGTGAACGCGTGGTGCCAGAGCAGCCTGGAAGGCTGAATTAGAGACTCGGCTACAGAGTAGGGAGTCTTGAAGGATAATATCATCAGTGGGTAAACTAGGAAATACCCACCCTACAGCAGGAATCCTGCCTGTCTCAGCCTTGACTCTGGATAGAAGGGAAAAAAAAGAAAAGTCTCTCCTGAGAATTCCTAATCAGTAAGCTGTATTTACTCACATTTGGGACTGGAATTTACACTACCTGTATGACCCCAAAAAAATTCAACAGAAAATTTAATTGAAAGTCTTCCCTGTTGGCAATGCCTCCCAGATCCCTGTCAGAAGCAAACACAAATCCTGCTAGAAGAATGCCCTTTAAACTCAGTCTTAAAAAAATTCCACAAAAAAAGGGGCTGGCCCTGTGGCCAAGTGGTGAAGCTCACGCACTCTGCTTCAGCGGCCCAGGGTTTCACTGGTTCGGATCCTGGGCGCAGACATGGCACCGCTCATCAAGCCACGCTGAGGCAGCATCCCACGTAGCAGAAGCAGAAGGACCTGCAACTAGAATATACAACTATGTACTGGGGGCTTTGGGGAGAAGAAGAAGAAGAAAAAGAAAAAGACTGGCAACCGATGTTAGCTCAGGTGCCAATCTTTAAAAAAAAAAAAAAAATTCCACAAAAAAAGTTCCAAGCAACGTGAATATATAAAAGATCATCAGTGAAGAAGGTAAGAGTTAGCAGGAACAACACTTCAGAATCGGGTCTTAAAGATTCAGAATATAAAATAGATATGTTTACTAAGTTCAGAAATCTAGGGAATTGAAGGTATAACAAAAAGAACAGTAGACTATCAGAATCAACAGGAAGACTATATGGAACTTGTAGAAATAAAGGACTGAATAGTTAAAATTATAAATTAAACAGTTTAAACAAAACATTAAATACAGTTAAATACAGAACTAAGTCACAGACAGTTAAATACAGAGAAAACTAGTGAACTGGAATACACATGCAAAGAAATTACTTGGGATATAGTATAGCACAGAGACAGGAAAAAATGGAAGATTTAAAGGAATGGTTAAGAGACACAGAGGATGGAGGGAGGAGGACCAAATTGTGTATAAATGGAGAAAAGCAATATTCAAAGAAATAGAGCTGAGAATTTTGATGAAAGACAACAGTCTTTGATTATGAAGCCCAATGAATCCTAAGCAAGACGAATAAAAAGAAATTAAAATCTAAGCATATCATAGGGAACTATAAAGACAAAGATGATCTTAAAAGCAGTGAGAGACAAAACACAGATTATCTGCAGAACAATGATTAGACAATAGACTCTTTAGCTGCACAAATGAAGGCTAGAAAAGGGATAATATCTTCAAAAGGCAGAAAGAAAAGAGCTGTCAACTAGTAATTTCTATCCAGTGAAACTTTCTTTCACACAAACATTGGGAGAATTTACAACCAAAAGATCCTCACTTAAGGAATTTCTAATAAATACACTTCAAAGAGAAGAAAGACTCTCAAAAAAGAAAATCCTAGATGCAACACATAACACTAGCAAGGTACAGAAAACGGGAAATGTGTGAGTAAATCTGAACAAGCGTTGTCTTCATAGCAATAATAATGGCCATATGGGTGAAAAATCAGGACAGGACAAAATTCCTGGAAAAAAAAATGCATATATGTCAGGACAGGATTGATGAGAGTACTTTAATGCCCTTGTATTTACCAAGATGAGGGCAAAGATATTTTTTAACTTTAAAGTTAAATATTCACATCGAAATTCCTACATTAACCACTTAAAAGAATTTTTAAAAGTGAACATAACTTCCATTCTAGTAGAAGAAAAAACAATGAAATGAGGTGAAGAGAGTGGAGAGCGAAAAAAAAGAAACAGAAAAAGAGTGAAAAATAAAAAGCACAGAATAAGGTAGTAAAAATAGCCTAAATATTTACCAATAATCACAAGCAAAGCAAAGAGATTAAACTTTTCAGTTAAAAGACAAAGACTGTCAAACTAGATTTTTAAAAGTGGAACTTGACAAGCTAATTCTAATATTTATATGGCAGTGCCAAGGGCCAAAGATAGGCAAGGCAATCCTGAAGAATAAGAACTCAGTGGGAAGATGTGCCATCCCAAACACCCAGACAAATTATAAGACCCTAGTAATTAAGGTAAAATGGTGTTGACACACGAATAACAAAGAGAAAAATGGAAGAGAAGAAAAAGTCCAGAATAGATCCACTCAAGTAAACCCAATCTATGACAAAGCTGGCACTGGAGATCAGTAAAGAAAAAGATCAGCTAGCACATAAATGGTACTGGGACCACTGGTTTTTCATAGGGAAAAAATAAAAATAGATTCCAACTTCACACCATTCAACTGCAGATAGACTGAAGACTTAAATATGAAAGGCATTTTTATCTTTATGACCTGAGATAGGAAGAATTTCTTAAACAAGATAGAAAAAAAGCACAGGCTATAAAGATAAAGGACGATAAATGTCACCACAGTAAAACTGAGAACTTGGTTTTATCGAAAGACATCACAAACTTGGTTTTATCGAAAGACATCACAAAGGAAACGAAAAGACAAGCTACAAATCAGGAGAGGATGTTTACAACATATATAATAGACAAAGGAATAGTAACTAGAATATATTAAAAACACCTATAAATCAACAAGAAACTGCGTGAAATACTTAAAATAGAAATTCACAGAAGTGAAAACAGGAAAGGCCAATAAGTATACAAAAAGATGTTCAACCTCATTAAAAATTACAGAAATAGGAGTTATAACTACAATGATGCCCTAATCTTGGTTTCTAAATACTGTTACCTTCTAAAAGGAACTAGGGCTTCTTGGAGAAATGGCTGCTTTCAAGACTGGACTATACAAAATGATCCTTGTTATACCAGAAAGTAAGGAAGTGCAAAAAAAGAAAAAAAAAAACTGTTGTTATACCGTAAAGTAAGGAAGTGCAAAAAAAGAAAAAAAAAACAAACTGTTCTTATACCGGAAAGTAAGGAAGCGCAAAAAAAAAAAAAACATGATGAGGACATTTCAAAGAGACTCAGAGCCAGTTTCTTCATCTGTAAAAGATGGATATAACAATGACCTTCCTTCTCGGATGTTTGGAGATGAGTAAATGAGATAATATTAACACAACATTCAGTTAGCACTTGGTGAGCATCAGTTTCATTTTGTACATATAAATGTTTGTGATATATGAAACTTTCTTGCAAGAAATGAGGTAGAGGATCCAGCTCTCTATTTTATTGAAAATTATTTTTTAAGCTAATTTTGTTTAAACAGGAACTGGTGGCTCGATATGTTTCATTGATTCCTTTCTTGCCTGACACTGTTTCATTTGCTGGCATCTGTGACCTATGGAGCACATCTGATGTAAGTGGTTCTCTCTCACAGATTTACTAGTTCGAGCTGACTTCATTGAATATTAGCTAAATGGCTTGCATCATTTTAAACTGCAACATTCATTAGTTGTTATAAAAATCGACTTGGCCATCTGTTTAGCAAGAGCTAAATTCTGAAGTATTTTTTTTTCTGGTTCAATCTGCCCAAAGTTGAGAATTTTAAAAAAATATATTTGCACAAAGAATTTTTTAAAAAAACGTCAGATGTCTTAATGCTGATTTACCTTCCTAGTATTAACAGTACCCTAGTTTTGTTCATAAAAAATCAAAATTACGTTCTATATTACATTTGGAAATTGTATATTCCTTAATTTGTGAACTTCTTAAGGCATGCCATGTCATCATTCATTCAGTATGTATTTCTTGGTCACTTATCACATATCAGAAACTGTACTAAGTTCTAGTTATGAGTCAAATAAACATGGCCTCTGCCCTCACAGAAGTTACAATCTATGTATGTTACCTAAACTTCCAAATGGATTTTTGGTAGTATGAAACAAACATATACTATCATTGGTATTCATTCTGTTTCTGGATCTCGTGTTGTACTGTGTTTGCATAAAACTGAACTATGTTATACAACTCCCTTTGAAGGACAGCTCTAAACTGAAGAACACTTTAAATTTTTCATTCCCCAATGAAACAGTAAAATGCCTCTAATGGTGACAATTTTAGAGATAAAATTTCCACAACCTGGAGACATCTATAAGAATATATACAAAGAACAGAATAGTTCATGTGCTCTAGAGCCAGACTGGCTTTACCACTTCCTAGGTATTAAATGGGAAGATCAGAGTCCCTCCCTCAAAGGTTTGTTCTAGGATTAAATGACTTAATGCATACCATGTGCTTAAAACAGTGTGGGTGGGGAGGGATGTGAATAGACAGAGCCCAGAGGATTTTTAGGGCAGTAAAAATACCGTATGATACTATAATGATGGATACATGTCACTATACCTTCGTCGAAACTCATAGAATGTACAACACCAAGAGTGAACCCTAATGTAATGATTATGATGTGTCAGTGTAGGTTTATCAATTGTAACAAATGTACCAGATGTTGATAATGGGCGAGGCTGTAAATGTGTGGGGGCAGAGAGTAATATGGGAAATCCTGTGCCTTCTTCCCAACTTTGCTTTGAACCTAAAACTACTCTAAAAACTAGTGTTTTTTTAAAAAGTGTTTAGCACATCGTGAGCTATCAAATATAAATTCAAAAGGAAAAGTAAAACTTTGAAATCTCTCTCCCCTACCCCAATCGTAGTGTTAATTGATTCTAGAAATCCATGTCATAAGAGAAAACACCATTTTCACTAAAAGAGATCTTTTTAATGAATTATCAACACAGTATCAAAATTTGGGAAAATATTTTTAAAAAACATCTTATAGGGGGTCAGCCCCATAGCCTAATAGGTAAGTTTGGTGCGCTCTGTTTTGGCAGCCCAGGTTCAGCTCCCAGGAGTGGACCTACACCACTTGTCAGTGGCCATGCTGTGGCGGCAACCCACATACAAAATAGAGGAAGATTGGCACAGATGTTAGCTCAGGGTGACTCTTCCTCAGCACAAAAAATAAAAATAAAAAAATAAATGTTAAAATACATCTTATACTTTAAGGGACTAATTTTAACAATGACTTTTTAAAATTCTGTATAGTCAATCCAGAATGAAGAGTCAATCAAAGCAACATGATTTTTTTTTCTTTTTCTCAGCAATTTCTTGATCTCCTGGCAGGAGATGAAGAAGAGCACGCAGTATTACTATGTAATTATTTTCTCTCCCTGGGTAAAAAGGCCTGGCTCATGATGGGCAATGCTATTCCTGAGGTAAGACCACGTAGGCCCGCTCTAACGGAGCAGTGTACCTGTCTAAAATGGTTGTGTTATGTTCCAGATCATGGACAGGACTTATTTTCATAACGATCCTTCGAGTAGCTAGGAAAGTGGCCCAGAGATTCCACAATAGGCAGAGAGAACCAGTAATAAGACATGAAATGGTTTTCTGTGGTACTCAGACCCTATGCAATGCTTCAAAACCCAGACCCCCACCGAGCTGTGTCCTTTCAGTATGAGCCCCTCCTACCCATGTTACCAAGAACTCTGATTCCCTTTAGTGATCTAGTGTTGTTCATGCTCAGGAGTGACAGGGATCCAAAAAAGTGTGGCAAGGTTAGGGATCTCCTCTCACGCCAGCTGCTGCTAAGGGCCTTTGCCACTAACCCAGCAGGCACAGGGGAATAAGGCAAATAACCACAGCAGCAAAGAAAAGAATGTTAGCAGCGATATTTTGATATTATCACTGTTATTTTTATTAGACTGGAGACTTAGAGACAATTAGAACCTGCTTCCCCAGCCCACCACAAATATCCTCCAAATAAATTTTGGGCACGTTGGGTAATTTGGGGTACAAGTTTAGAAAATTCACTTAGATTAAAGCAGCTTATCCAAAGAATGTTTCAAAAAGAGGACACAAGGCTCTAGGAATCCTCAGGAATTCAATAGCACAGGGTGCTGCTAGGCAGGTAATTTCATATCTGAATCCTAATTCATTCTCCATCACTGTCTTCCAGACAGCCTGGTACAAGGAAAAGAACACTGGGCTAGGAAGTCACAAGGCCTGGGTTCAAGGCTCTGCCCACTCCTCATGAGCTGTGTGACTCTAAGCAAGTCACTTCACAACTCTGAGCTTTATAATGAAACTGAGATAATAATTTTTGCCCTGCCTTCCCCAGAAGGCTATTGTGACCATCAAATGAAATCATACATGAGCAATAAATGAATAAATGCTCATTGTAAAAAAAGAATCCAATAATACATAAGTATTCCAAGTAAAAAGTCATGTGCCTCTTCAGGTTCCAACCCCCAAACCCACCTCCTCCTCAGGTGTATTCACTGGTAACAATTTGGTATGTATCCTTTCAAATCATCTTCTACGTATTTACATAGTTATAAATGCATATCAAATGTTACTGTATTAGAAATGGAAGTAGTATTCAGCCATAATCAGCCTTCTAAATACTTAAACGGTAATCTTACTGACTATAAAAAGACAATGCAGTGACTACTTATTTCCATTAATAATAGTTCTTCAGCCAATCTTAAGAAATATTGGTTCAGTAACATGATTACTATCCCTATTTGGTCACTACACTGCACTAGTAGCAGATGCAAGAATTTTGCAAAAACAAACATTTGATTTTGTATCTTAAATGCAGCACAACCCAGAACTTCAAACTAATTTTCACCATTAGCCATGGATTTTACAAATTAGGGGACCAACTAAAATAATGAATTATCTGTGCAAACTACACTTGATCTTAATTGCATAATTAGTTGGAAACTGTTTTAATGGCTATTTTCCTTCAGGGTCCAACTGCCTATGTGCTAACTCGGGAGCAAAGTCACTATTTAATATGGAATCCCTGCAGTGGACATTTTTATGGACAATTTGATACATTCTGTCCCTTAAAAAGTGTGGGCTGTTTAATAGGTCCTGATAATGTAAGTATTACCATCTCCTCTTAAATATGGTTGGTTGAGTGTTGCTTTTTTTAAAATTTACCTAGTGATTTAAATAATATTTTATGTATCAAAAAAAATTTATATAAACATATACAATTAAAAAGAAATGTAGTGTTAAGCACAGTGGCAGTACTGTCCTAAATAAAACACTTCATTGAATTAGTCACCTGACCTGTGGAGAAGCAGAATGAGGTTAAAGAAAGAATACAGGATTTAGATTCAGAGAACCTGAGTTCTCTTAAAACAATTTCTTGATTTGGATTCCAAGTATTGAGGCCTCCTACCTCACTGGCTGCCACTTCTCTGTATCCTTTGCTGTTTTTTCCTTATTTCTCTGAATTTGAAAAATCAGAGATCTTCAAAGTTCAAGTTCATCAAACCTCTTTTCTATGTATACTTCATCTCTAAGAACATATATATATGCTGATGATCCCCAAATTTACGTCTCCAGCTCACCTAGCTCCTAGAACTTCAGACTCAAATATCCAACAACCTCCTCAACATCTTCTTATAGATGTCAGATAGACATCTCAAATTTAACATACCCAATTCGAACTCCTGATTTCCTTTTGCAGTCTTTCAAATCTCAATAAATGGCAACTCCCTCAGTCCAGTTACTTAGGTCAAAATCTTTGGAGTCCTCTTTGATTCCTTTCTCTCTTTCTCCCACATCCAATCCATCAGCAAATCCCAATGGCTCTACCTTCACAGTATATGCAGAATCCAACCACAGCCCCCCACTTTCACCACTACCATTTTGGTCCACACTACTGTCGCTGTCACCTGGATTTTTCAAAATAGCCTCCTAACTGGAGACTTCTCTACTTGCCCCTACTCCCTTCTGTCTAGTCTCAAAACAGCAAAGAATATTCCTGTTAAAATGGAATGCAAATTATGTCACTCCTCTGCTTAAAATACCCTAATGGCTTCCTAGCTCACTCTAGAGTCATAGCCTAAATCTTTGATGGTCCACAAGGCCTTCTATAACATGACAGCACCCTGCCCCCCTATCCTCCAGAGATCTCCTCTCTTACTTGCTCACTCCTCTAAAGCCACTAGGTCTTCCTTGCTGTTCCTCAAACACATCAAGCACACTTTGCATTTGCTGTTTCCTCTGCATAGATGACTCCTCCCCTTACTGGATATCTTCACAGATTTCTCCCTCACTTCTTGCATTTCTGATCAAATGTCATCATTCCAGTGAGCACTTCCCTGCCCACACTGAAATTTCATCTCTTCCCACAGAGTTTTCTCCACAGCTCTTGTATTGTTAGCTACTGCCACAATAAAGATAGTAAAAACTCATCCCCAAACTAAATGGCTTCAAACATCTATTCTCATGGTTCTGTAGGTCAGCTGGGAAGGCTCTGCTGATCTAGGCTGAGAAAGCTCTGCTTCATGTGTGTTTATTCTAGGACTCAGGGCAATGACAATGACAGAGGCACAAGAGGGCAGCCAGGAACACACAAAGCCTCTTATGCTTAGAATCAGAAGTCACACACTGACACTTCTGTCCCATTCTACTGGCCAAAAGTCAAGGAGCAGGGAAATACACGTCTGCCCTTTTACTCAGAGGAAGTGCAAAGTAACATAGCAAAGGATTTGGGTATGGGAAGGGTTAAAGAATAGGAACCAATGATACAATCTACTGCCTCACGTAGCATTATCTGATACCCCATGTATTTACTTATTTGTTTGTGCTATCTCACTAGCTACTGCATGAGGGTTGGGACTCTGTTCATTCACTACTTTACCCCCAGTGACTAGAACTGAGCCTGAAGATAGCAGGTACTTGATAAATACGTTGAATGGACAAATTTGCCACTCATTCACACGGTCATTCAGTATACCTACTATATGACAGGAGCTATGCTAGATGCTAAAGATACAATGGTGAAATAAGACACATGGCGAATGTCCTTAAGGCAACAATCTAGTGAAGGGACAGGTGAATAGACAAGTAATTATAAAAAATGATAAATACTAATAATAGTAATAAAATAGCTAACAATTATTGAGCACTTACTATGTACCAGGCATTGTTCTAAGAGGTACAGATGAATTAACAATTCAATCTGCTCAACAACCTGATGAGGTGGATACTATTATCTACTCTATAGAGGAGGAAACTGAGGCGCACAGAAGTTAAATAAATCGTCCAAGGTCACAGTTAGTAAATGTTGGAGCCAGAATTCAAATGCAAGTGGTCTGCTTCCAGATCCAACATGCTACACTGCCTCAACAAGACAGGTGCTATCTCAGACATTACAGAGTGCTGTGGAAGCAAAGGTGGACACCTAACACAATTGGAGGCTTGGAAGAGCAGAGTTAGAAAAGGCTAGCCTGAGAAAGGAGTGGCCTTGTCTGGTTTCTCCTAAAAGATTTTGACTTTCTTATCATCAGGAACTGTCTTATTTCATCAACCTACAATTAATAGTACAGTGCACCTCAACTTCAGATTTAAAAGGGGTGAAAAAATGGCCAATGACAAGTATATGATGTCACTGATTATAAAATGCATACTGGCTTTACAAATCGAAATATGACAAAAAATGTGCATCCTGCATGTCCTCTTGCTGTCTCTGCTTACTCTTTCTATACATACAGGCACACACTCACACAGACACATGTATATATCTGCTTACCATATATGCTAATGTAGTCCTGTCTTTTTAGATTTGGTTTAATATTCAACGACATGATTCCCCACTGAGGATAAATTTTGACATCACCAAGCCCAAGCTATGGAAATCTTTCTTCTCAAGAAGCCTTCCATATCCTGGCCTTTCCAGTGTCCAGGTATAATTCTCTTACTAACAATTAAGCATAGACAAAGAAAGTGAGGAATCTGAAATCATCATACTGGGTAGGCAGATATTTTTTGATGCTTAATTCTACTTCTAGATATTTAGTCTAGAATAATATTTGTTTTTCAAGCTTAGTTAAGCCCAACTCACAATAAGAAATTACCATGATATCATGAACCAGTGTACACATACGTGAAAGAAAAGTTTTGATGTAAGGAGTCCCATAACACAAAAAGTACCACAAAATATAATCCATTTAATTTTTTAAATAGTGGTCTCGATTCACTAAGTTAATTTCATTACTGCTGTTAAAACGTGAAATCAAACTGCAGGGCATGATCCACTAGGGGCTCATGAAATTAATTTAGAAGGTCCTGCCCAGTAGTAGGTTGTAAGTAGTAAGCATGAGAATTGTTTATTAAAACTTTTGTTTGATTAGCTTAGTTGATTAGTTTAATTTGATTTTGTTTGTGTATAGTGGGTGTGCAATATAAAATGTACTTTTTACCGTGATCCAAACCTTTCCCAAAAAAGATCTAAAAAACACCCCATAGAAATTCTCCCATGTGTACAAAGTGACATATACAAGACTTTTCATAGGAACACTGTTTCCAATAGCCTAAGAATTGGAAAGACATAAGGGATAAATTCTGTTATATAACAGAATATTTCATAGTAGTTACACAAGTGAATCAACATTAATGAATCTTAGTAAGCACTCTAGAAACATGTGTTTGCTATTATCTCTAAATACAGTGTTACAGAAGAAAAAGCAAGTTGTATATTCACAGTATAAAACTATTACATAAAGTTTAGAGGGGCCAGCCCCATGGCCGAGTGGTTAAGTTCGCGTGCTCCACTTCAGCAGCCCAAGCTTTTGCCAGTTCGGATCCTGGGCGCAGATGTGGCACTGCTCATCAAGCCATGCTGAGGCAGCATCCCACATGCCACAACTAGAAGGAACCACAACTAAAAATACACAACTATGTACCAGGGGGCTTTGGGGGAGGAAAAGGAAAAAAATAAAATCTTTAAAGTTTAGAAAACACGCAAAACAATATAATATAGTTTAGGGGTACATATATCTGTAATAAAATCATAAACACATTTTATTAATTTGCCTATCTCCACTGACTGTAATGTAAACTTCATGAGGGCAGGGATTTGTATTTATGACTATATCCCCATCACCTGTAAAAGTGCCTGGCACACAGTAGGTATTCAACATATGTTGAATCAAAGAATGCTGAAAAACAAATTCAGGTCATGGTTATTTCTGTGATGAGAGAGAAGGGAAATGAAATTGAGAAAGAACTACACAGCCCTATAATTTTTTCTGTGATACTTCACTTAAGGTGGATCACAGGTACACTAGTATCCATTATATTATCCTCTATAACTGAATGAATCTGAGATTTCATAATTTTTTTTAAAAAGATTTAGAACAGTATGTATAGCTATTCAAATTAAGTGTGATTTCTAGGATTTCTTAACTATTTTCTCTTTTATAGCCAGAAGAGCTAATCTACCAGCGCACAGACAAAGCGGCTGCAGCTGAGCTACAAGACAGGTCACATGACACCCTAAATCCCCAAGTCATCTGTCACTAGCAGTGCAACACCAAACTACATGACTCTCAGCCCAGATGAATGTGAAATAATTTGGGCAATTAAACTTTAATTCACGTTTATAGATACCAAGTACAGATGAGATGTGATCACTAAATCCCATGGCTCAAAAGGAGGCTTTAGCATCAGCATGGTGTGGTTCTAACAGAAGTGAACTCCAGCAATGATAGGTAGTTCTCCAAAAACTCTATGTTGGGTTAGAGCTCAACATCTGTGATAGGTCTTGTTCAGACACATCATAATCCTCAGCTTAAATACGCCTCTTTTGTCCAATTAGCGGCTTACTGAACTTCAGCTCGTTTATAAACCTTTAGGAGAAGGCTGGTAAGAGCCTATTTTAGTCCCTATAATCCTTATAACTCTGTAAAACAGAATTTATTCTTCCGGTTTCACAAATGTGGAAACTGAGGCTCAGCAAGATCCACACACTTGTAAAGTGTTAGAGGGGGCTTCCGAGCCCAGCCAGATCTTTCTGATTTCAAAGCCTGCGTGCCCTTTACTGTATCAAGCTGTGTGAAGAACAGCATGTCAAATTACACCAGAATAAATGTGACCTTTTTTTAAGGTATTATTACTCGAAAACATCAATTTACTCAATTTCAATTTTCAAATAAAGCCTTGAGATCTCCACCTAGAACAACTGATTCCCCCAAAATTCCCTTTTGTTTCTTCTAATAGTTTCAGGATACTATTAGATTCATGTCATTTATTTCTCCAACATTGAGGAAGTGCAAGGGAATTCATCCAGACTTTCTCACTCAGACCACCTTGAAACCCAAAACAAATGTAAGTGTTATATGCCAAAAGAGAAGCAGATCCTACAGCTATTGAGCAATGCGAAGCTGGCTGGGTCCCTAAATCCGTTTGGTTAAGGATGCACAAGAAGCTTCATTTAGAATGAGCAAGGTGTCAAGTCAAATCCCAACTCCCCTGCCATTGTCAAATCACTTATCCTACCTCAAACTGTCCCCTCATAAATAAAATCAAAATATCCCCTACCTCACAGGGTTACTGTTAGGATTAAATAAAAATGTACAGCACTTAGCACAATACCTGGCAAATAAAGGCTCAAGAGATGGTAGCTATTTTCCCTTATTCTGTGTTTAAGTTTCACATCCTATGGATCCAATCCCTATCATATTAACTATGAAGCAGGATATCAAAAGTTAAGTTGCAATGATGATGGATACTTTAAAGGCAGTTTTAAGGCAATTTAAAAAAACAATCCTCATGAATAGAAGTCACAGGGGAAAGAATCAATGTTCGGTATTAATAGCCCTACAAACATCTGAAGCTTTCAACATAAACCCACCCCTTACGCCTGGGTCTAGTTTATCTGCCTGTCTATACGTTACCAATGAACAAAGTGATAAAACATTTCATGACATTAAAAAAGTCTTTTGCCAAATGTATTGAATTTGACTATCCCTCAGTTATTCAGTGCTTCCTTAAAATTTTGAGTTACATTTCAAGTATTTTATGGCCCTTAGGATATCATATCATTTCTGCTTACTATTGCCCACACCAACCATATGCAATTCTCAAGGGCAAGGATCACTTGTATTAATTTTTGAATCCTCAGAGATTAGCTCATAGTGGGTACTAACTATGCCTAGTGAATGACAAGTCCACCAACAAAAATGTGGTTATGTAAGCACCTGAATCCCCACTGTATACAAACTGTATTTTTGTTTACAAGGGAAAAGTCAAATCAGCAAAAAATGGAGTTTATTTTTTATGAATAGGATTGAAAAAATACTAAAAGAAAAAATCATGGACTGGAGGCCACGCCATCTGACTCGGTGGAATAGGTACTGTACCTCCACACTACGCCACTTCTTGCCTCTGTTAGAAAGAAGTCAAGGAGAAGACGTAGAAGATGACCACAGAGCAGAACTGCTGAAACAGCTGGGAGACTACAGGGTAAGTACAAATGGCTCTAAATTGAGCTTGTGAATTTCGTTTCAAAATGGAAATTGCTCAGTAATGGGTTTTTGGAATCAAAATACCTACGTTCTCCCCGAAGTACACAGATGAAGTAGCATAGACTAAAAATGTGATTAAAAGTTCAAATCTCAGTCATTAAGCTATCGTTAAATAGCAAAATGCCTCTAGAAAATGTAAATATTTTTTATAAGAGGATCCTATGGAAAATACTTTTATGAAATACATTGCAAGTATTAAATGAAAACATCTGGCTAAATCCTTTTACACTCAACTGTGCATAAAGGTGAAAGCAACCACTCTCAGATTTTTTAAAAGGATACAATTTTATACTAATTGCTTTTCATTGCTAAGAAAAATTCTCATTAATATATGACGTATCTTCTCTACTGCCTGTGGGTAGTGCTGTGCATTGACATCCTACAGCTGAATAATAAAACCTAGAAAGCAGTCTCAAACTAAGACAGTAAGCCTTGTTGGCTAAACAGTGTGAAGATTCACTGAATAAAATTTATCCTTTAATTAATCCCGGTTTTCAGCCAGGATGTTTTCAATTCAAGTAACATAAAACTTAGTTCAAACAGGCCTAAGCAATAAAAAGAATTTATTGGCTTACGTAGCTATCAGAGCTGTACTACTTTTCTGCAAATCTTCCCACTCTGCCCTCCTCCAATGGCATCCAGTGGATGTGATGGCATCATCCTCAGGCTGACTTTCTAGCGGGAACAAATGGCTGGAACAGATCCAGGCAGGGCTCACATGTGCACACATATTGTCCAAAGCAGGAGAGCATCCGTGCGCCATTATTCCTAAAGTTTCCTGAGACTCACTTTAATCACACAACCATCCCTGTAGATCAATCACTGTGGCCAGCAGGATAGAATGCATTGATTAGCTTAATCTAGGTCCCTGGAATTACATGGGTTACAAGGCAAACTAGGGACTATCAGGAAGAGCTTGGAAGGAAACATTGGAGGGTGGCTGGGTGACTAGCAGGTGGTTTACACGTGAAGTCAGTATGCTGGCAACTAAAACAAAAAAGACATTTAGCTCCTCTCCATTTTCTGTATTGCTAAAATATAGCTTAATAGAAAAACAGAACTAAATAAATGACTGAGATCCAGAAGGAAAACCTATTAAGAATATTGAGTTGTGTACATTTACGAGAAAAAATATATAGTGACATCTTCAAGCTTCACTAATGACTACAAATCATGGTTCTTTCTTTTCCTTCAGTTCTCTGGATTTCCCCTTCACATGCCCTATTCTGAACTGAAGCCTTTAATTGAAGCTGTGTATAGCACTGGAGTACATAATATTGATGTTCCTAACGTTGAATTTGCTTTAGCTGTATATATCCACCCATATCCCAAAAATGTTCTGTCTGTTTGGATCTATGTTGCCTCCCTTATACGCAATAGGTAGCTCTTTCACTGTATACTTTTTATATCGTGTAAAAACTATAAGTAGGATATGAGAATATTTTTAAGTGATATTCATCACGTCAGAAAGAAAATATTGGCAAATAATGGAATAAAATTATCATTATTTTCAAACCGTGAAAAATAAGTGTTTTTATTAGTAGTCTGCCTTGTCTTTGCTACTCTGACCCTTAATTCAGCTGACACTAGCCACAGTTCCCACTTACACTATGAGCTTCATACCTTGATGCTTGTCTACTTGCTCACCTTCTACTTGGAAGGCCTTTCTTCGTTGCTGGTCCAGCAGAACCGCAATCATACTTTTAAGACCCAATAAAACAACACAACTTTTCTGAGGGAAGGAGAAAGAACTTTGTAATATAAAATTTTTATTTTTAATGTTGAATACCTCATAATACCTTATCCTACAGAAATACTGAACAAGCATGCACATGTACATACATGCATACATATACACACACATACACCCACTGAAGCAATCAAGTATTTTAGAAAAAAAGGAATATATTTAAATATTCATCAAAAGGGAAGTAGTTTAAAAAATTAAGACATTGTTATGGACTGAATGTTTGTGTCCCCTAAAAATTCCTATCTTGAAACCCTAATCCCCTACGTAATGGTATGGAGATGAGGCCTTTGGGAGGTAATTAGGTCTTGAGAGTGGAGCCCTCATCATGGCATTGGTGCCCTTATCCCTTTAAGAAGAGACAAGAGAAAGCCTGCTTCCTCTGTCTAGAACATGCGGGGATACAGTGAGAAGATGGCTGTCTGCAAACCAGAAAGAGAGTCTCACCAGAAACCAGATCTGCCAGCACCTTGACCCTGGACTTCTCAGCCTCCAAAACTGTGAAAACTAAATGTTTGCTGTTTAAACCACATAGTCTATGGTATTCTGTTACAGCAGCCCAAACTGACTAAGACAGACACATTCAAATAATGCTATACTAAGCAATTAAAAAGGACTAAATGTATGGTGCTGACATAGAAAGATGTATACAAAATAGAAATATGTAAACAGGGTTTCTCAACAGCAACACTACTGACATCTTGGGGCAAGTAATTATGTGTTGTGGAGGACTGTCCTGTGCATTGTAGGATGTTTAGCAGCATCACTGGCCTCTACCTACTAAATGCCAATTGCATCCTTCCCCTGTGTCAAGTTGTGACAACCAAAAATGTTTCCAGACACTGTCTAATGTCCTCTACAGGATTAACTGCCTCCAGTTGAGAACCGCTGACGTAGCTGGAATACGATCTCACTTAAAAAAAAAGAGGAAGCAAATTAAGGAGAAACTTCACCTTTTCTTTATTCCCTTATGCCTTCCTCTGTCAAGTTATATTACAATTATGTTTTTACATGCCTCTGATACCTCTGCTGTGAATTCCAAGGAAGGGTTCAAGGACTGAGCCATAACAGTCATTACCAATGTAACAATAGAGAGGTAGGATAGCATAGTGCTTAAGAGTATCAACTCTAGAGAAATCTAGTTCTGCAACTTACTAGCTGAGTAATCCATGGACAAGTTACTTAACCTCTCTGTTACTTAACTTCCCCCATATATAAGATTGGGATGATCACATTACCTATCATCACATTGTTGTAATGATTAAACATCAGTATATGTAAAACACTTAGAAGACTGCCCCACACTGAGCACCTGATGTCTGTCAAGCACGATAAGGCATTTTACATAACTGTTGCCTTTTATTCCGAGAATGAACAGTTTCCATCATTCATGAAATTAATCACAAAACCCAAGATAAATTTAAATCAAGTATAGGGTTTCATTATTTATTAATTATCCCCTTAATAATGAAACAGCAAAAATGTATAAAAATTAAATGCAGATTATGCTATATGGGAGAAAGATACGGGGGGATAGTCGAAAAACAGTGAGTTTCCACATGACAATGTGCTGACGTATTGAAGTCCGTTTGGTTCAAGAGTGCCAAGTTCTAGGTAATGGTTTCTAACATCGACCAGCAAAGGACAAAGCAAAAGGGAGACACCACAATTACCTGGAACCCATGGGGAAATTAGCTGCTCAAATTAATTAACATTTAAGCCAAGTCCTAAAACATCACTTAATCATTTTTTCCATAGGTATTATCAAAATTTTTCCCCAAATAACATTATACTGTTTTCTGATTACATGGGGAATAAACCCAAGTCCTCCTTTGATGACTCTAGGCCATGGTTACAGATGAGTAATTTCACCATGCAGCTCATGTAAATACAGATAGGATGAAGTATGGGGTTGGATGGGAATCACTCCAGAAGAATTCTTGTAGTTTGTTTTCTTAATAGTCCCTGATGTTAACTTCTCAAATAAATGTTATTAAACACTTAGGGAAATAAAAATATAATAACCACAAAACAGTCAACCTTACAAAATAAAACTTCTGACCCTGTAACTGCTAAGGTTAGATTTCCTTTTAAGTTCTCTAAGGGAATCAAGAAATTGTTTTTTACTTTGAGCTTAGGCCAGACTTGTAAAGGAGGAGGCTAGGTACAGTGGTGCCACAAAAGACATGCCTACTTAGGATAAGACATACAAACTCAAAAGCTAAGACTGTCTGCTTATACAGCTGCCCTATCCAATATGCAAGAAACTTGTCGGGTTCCATCTTTTATTCTGCAAATGTTAGCAATGGAATCAAAATGGACCTTTAGAGGAAGCTGAAATTTCAGTCATTAGATATCCTCCCTTTAGAGCTAATCTACCCTTGGAGTGTTTAATTCAAATGTTAGCAAAATTTAAAAGCATGAGTGAATTCTCCTTATTTATATTCCCATCAAATGATTCTTCCCTCTTCTTTAGACAACTCTATCTAAAATAAAGTTTTCTCTTAGCCTGAACTGAAATCTGTCTACCCGTAGGTTATCTCTCCTACTCTCCCTATCCTCCAATAAAACAAACAAAAGAATACCTGGGGCCACAAATCACAAGATTGCAAGAATAATTCCTCTTCCACAGCCTTGCATGTATTTCTAAAAATAACTGGCATGCTGCAACTATTCTCCTGATGACATAAATTATATATGGCATTACATAAAACTGACTCACTATGTGCCTTTCTGAATGGTAGGTCTTCACTCTCTTTTCACACCTCAGTAAAGATAAGCTTAGAAATTCAAATTTTGACTCTTGTAGAATTAATTTCAAAAGACAATTCAGCTCAACAAAATTAGGTATCTGTCTAAAACTGTTTGTCAGGGTCATGATTTCATGGGAGCTCAAAAGACCAAATATTTAGTCCTATTTTACACTAAAGTAAACCTGCATTGAGATTTATAATAAAAGCAAAACACAAAATTACCTGGTAAAGTCCTGAAAGCAGATTTTATTTATACATTTCTTCAAATCATTATGGAATTTTTAAAAATCCCTCCCAAATTTGACAGTTTAGTGAGTGACAGGAACCCGGGGTCTTTGAAGAAAGCAAGTACAAATATATTGGTGCTTTGCTCGCTCACTGAGCTAACACCAAGAAGCCAATTTATTCTATAATCTTAAAGAATTTTAAATGTGAGTATGTTTGAATTGGCCCTCTGAGAACTGTTCAAATAAAGGAAACATTACAGAAAAGAGATTTGTTTCCAAAATGTGCAGTCTTTGAAAATAAAACTTCAGAAATGTATGTTTGAAAAGATTTGCAAAGCTTAGTACAGTGTTTAGATATAAAGAGAACCAATAATCCCCACTGACTTTAAAACTCAAAATAATCTAAAAAATACTTTAAATGGCATGGCATTAAGTAACATTCTTTTCAAAGCATTCAATTTAAAAGAAATCTGATGAAACTGTTCTCACCCTTATGAAAAGACCTAATCTCTTTCTAAAATAAAAATGAGTTGCAAGAGAAACAACACTGTACAATTCACTGGTAAATTAAGATTTCTGAGGCTGTAAGAAATGGGGCCAAAACAAGTCACTCTCTAAAAGGACGGTTAACACAGAACATGTGCTATAAGTAAAGTGCATGAAAGGAAGCCTGCTCAGCTAAATGAAGTGGACAAAGGTCAGAAGTCAAGGTCATTCGCCAGAGCGGCAGCAGGCTCGAAAACCACACTGCAAATTCTGGCATCCGCTGGCAGTATCAGCATGAGGACCTGTATAAAAACAGAAAAGTGTGAAAGAAGGAATTTCTTAGAGATCACATAAAAATAGTCTTGCTTATGAAAGAGCTAAAACATTGATTTTTTTTTTTACTAGCAGTACATTTATAACACAGAAGTAAAATCTCACGAGTGTATAAAAAATTATTCAGACACAAAAATTGCCAGTAGCAGCTTGACTTAACTAATATATCCTTCATGATCCAAAAGCTAAATGAAAGAAGGAAAAGAAATAATTTCTTGGCAACAATCTTACAAAATAAAACTCTTAAGAATAGATGGAGATCACCCACAGAAGCAAGACTGCCACGCTAATTTAACAACAGATTTCTTATACTCTAAACATCCTTCCTAAAAATATAATTAAGTAACAAGAGCCCTACCTGTAACAGATCAGCTAAAGAATCCAGTATTGAGCAATTATAATAAACATTATATTCAAACTTAAAAAAAATAAACTATATAGACATAGACTTAACATGTTCATCATAGTTTTATTTAACATCTGTAGTCAAAATAAATCATACGGTAGGGTTAAGTGAAATTATGTTCCAGAATTAAGTATATAATGAGTGATTAACTAAATAAACATATCTAAGACATAATAAAAATTGTGATTCAATTACAAAGAGTGATAAAACTTTGAGGAATAACTGAAATTTTATCCCAGTCACATTATGCTACCCAGCACTAGATAAAAGATCCATTAGGGAACGTAGCTGAGAATCAGAAAATGTCAAAGAAGAGATATCATGGCACATATTCAAATGTTAAGTACTCTGAATAAATCACAGTTTTCATAAAGGCAGGCAAATGTGGAAAAGGACGTTTTAACCATACGGAAGCCTTTCAGTATGTCCGCACCATGAACAAATAAAGAGCAGTTAATTAGTTCTGTACTCATCAATTAGAACCAAAATACTTGGAATTGTGCTATGTAAGGATCATACAAAAAGTACAGGAAATGTAACTTTATTAAAGACTATGTCAAATGGGTTATAATTGAAAAATTATAGTACTCTCGATTGATATCTAATTTAACTCAGGAACGTATTTTAAATTAGCTATGTTTTGTTTTTTAAAGTAGCAATTCATTGCAAAAGAAGGCAATTATGCTAATACCAACATAACAAAATAACTACTTGCAACTGAACATACAGAACACACTTATTTCCTGGAATTTAACTTTTGCTTGTATTCCCAAAATGGCATATACAAAATACAAAGGGCAAATTTCTTAAGATATACAATCAGTGAAGTATAATGTTTATATATTTCACAATGGAAATGATAATGTATCTTTAAGTAAGAAACTAATGAACTTTACAAGCATATATGGAACTGCAATAGCTTATGATTCATTTCATTTCAAATTGTTATGTTTGCCTTTAAACTGATGTGATGCGTGGCATATAGGGAGCGGGTATGGAAATGGGCAATGGTATGTGAAAGAAAATTGGCCACATATATAACTGCTGATGTCAATGATACATGAAGATTTATAATACTGCTCTATGTTTATACATTTAAAATTTTCCATGATAAAAAGTTGAAAATTATTTTAAATATAAAATTGAATTACAAGCCAATTTTTTATTTATTCAAAATCAGAATCTGTTCTATTTTTACAGTGAAAAGTTGAATGTGTCATATATTTAAAATTCACAAAGTAGCACTTTTGTTAAGATCATTTTCCCTTAAAATAAGACACAAGGTTAATCATTTTAACCAAAGTCAAAATAAAATTTCTTAGTACATATTATCAGATATTTATTAAAAATGCCCTAATTAGGAATCCTATGGTTTGAAACTCTTCTCCTACTGTCAACTTTTGACCAGGTTTTCCCTTTGAATACATTTTCAGCTTTTGCTGTATGCACTACCCAACCCTCCACATCACCCCTTCTTAGCTTGTCTTTCCTCACCCCTTACACACTGGTTACTGCTTTGCCTGCCAATCACCTAGTGCCTTTCTTCAAACACCCAAACCCCTGCCTCACTACCATTGCCCTGTCCCCGCAACAGGGACTGTGATGAAATGCTTGAACTAGCAGTTTTTGCAAAAAAGTATCTAATTATCATTTTCTCAGTATGTAATTCCACTCCAAATTTTTTAAAAGGAAGAATTAAGACAAAAGAGACATGGAGACTTGTGTCTCTGTGTGTGTGTGTGTGTGTGTGCATGTGAGGAAGATTGGTCCTGAGCTAACACCTATTGCCAATCTTCCTCTTTTTGCTTGAGGAAGAGTGGCCCTGGGCTAACATCTGTGCCCATCTTCCTCTATTTTGTATGCGGGTCACCACCACAGCATGGCTTGATGAGTGGTATAGGTCTGCACCCAAGATCCAAACCTGCAAACCTGGGCTGCCGAAGTAGAGTACATCAAACCTTAACCACTACACTGCCTGGCCGGTCCCAAGACATGGAAACTTTTATACCATTTTCCAAACTAAAACTCCCTAAAATACTTCAAAATGTCTATATTCCTATTTTTAAAAAGGACATAAAGGTAAGGAGGAAACTTTATACTTAATTCAACAGTGGCCTAGGAAAAAATCATAAGTAATGGCTGAAAGCAATGAAAGTGAAGTATGCTGCTGGTTAAAGGGAGAAAATAAAAGGGAGCCTCAAAAGAGCCAATGTGATCAAGAAAACTATTCTAGAGATTCTCATTGTTCCAAATGCCACAAAGCTTTTCACCATCCTCCACAAAAGACAGGAGTCCACCATCCTTAGTCTCCACCCTGGTCACTTGGGTCACTCTCTGCTCTCAAAGTCTAAGAGACAGTGATAGGGATAAGAGGAAGAAAAATGTAGGGTGCCCTCTGTAGAAAGTAACCCAATCCTGCTGTCAGCACCTCTTTATTCATCACAAAACAAAGTTCTTGCTCACATGATATAAAATATGCCCCCCTAAGCATGCTGTAGAATATCTGAGTTTCAATAGGATCCTAAGTGTATACTGTAAAGAGAGAGAGTAATATATCAGTGTTTTCAAATCTGAAAGTAGGATCTATCTACAGAAGTCCGTGGGTACTTAAACAATAACTGTAATACTAAACATCTCAAAACTAAAGTCCTATCATAAGGTCGAGGACAGAGCAGATGTCTGATCCTAATAATCTATGAAAGTGATGTCATCATGAAGAGATTTTATTCTGTTGAAAGTGTGGTCAAAGCAAAAGTGAAGAAAACCACTGTTTTTAACTTAGGTCAGTCTCTTATTGTAGAAACAGGGAAGAATAGCAATTTCCAAAGCATGGAAATCATAAGCAGTGTTAACAGTAAAACCCTTCAGCATCACAGAAGGATTGTTCAGAAAAGGGAATAAATGGACAACAGAAAATGTGAGGCAGCATTAGAAAGAAACATGACTAAGTTATGGTGCCAAGTATCTCAAGTAGAAGTTGTGCTTCCATAGACGCTGACAATTCAAAAGGAAGTTCCCTTTAAACATGTGACTTATCAACAAATGTCTATCTCGATACAGGATAGAAAACTCAAATGCTTATAATGTATGAGGGCTAAGTTACATTAAATAATAATAAAGAAAACAGGAAATTAAAACTTGCATAATCATTAAATAAAATCTTTAAATACATGGTAAAGAATAAATTTTGTAAGAAAGCATCTTTTAAATATTAGATAAAAGAGCTATAATATTAGCAATAGTTATTTTCCCAAATTTTTATTATTGAATAATTTCTTTTTCCTGGATTTTAAGCATATTATGCTGTATATCTGCACACTTACCTTCACTTACCTTTAATTCCTCTTTAACTTAAATTAGAAACATAAGAGAGCAAATCATCTGAGACTGTGTCACCTCCAGAGCTATGAGCTAATCTATCTTAATTCATAAATTATACATATATTGAAACACAAATCAGTACAGAATTTTTATTTGCTATCATTGTTCAAATGTTCTTCAGAGCTCTAAAACTATGCAATTCCATGTAACACTTCTTAAATGACAAAGAATTTTTAAATGGTATGGCTAAGAAGCCTTCCTTTATATTTAAATCTTAACTTTATTAATCAAACAACAAATTTAAATGTCATGAAGAATTATTCAGAAGAATCAAAAGTGGCATTTTCTATCAGTGCTTAGTACAGTGTCTTGCTCACAGTAGATACTGTTTGAATACCTGATTACTAACCTATCTTCTCCAAAATATCTGCCAGTGCTTAGGAAATGGATCATTCTGCTTTACTTATCACTTATTATTTAGTTAATAAATATTATTTATCAGCATTGATTTCTTTTAGTTGGTAACCTGGTAGTTAATTATGTAAACTTTCTTTTGACAAAATACATTTTTAGTTAAACGTTACTCTCAAATATTTCAAATAATTTTCACCTAAATATGCCCCCTTTTATTCTAAGACCATGTATAAAACATATTAACTACTTTCAGAAATAATAAAAAGGGGCCCCCTTATCAGTCACAAAATATTTACTGTACAAGTTGAGTTGTAGTGAAAGATACTGGATCAATCGTATCATCTTGAAAAACTGGATACAAGGCAATTTTATTCTAACACTTTCTAGGTTGCCCATATGTCCTTCTAAGGAAAAGATCATATTAGAGCACTGCTAAGAGCAACTGGCTGGAACTCTGGAACACAATTTAATATGACAAGTCACCCTATAAACTTTAAATGATTTCCATTTCCCCCAAATCATGCTTTAAGAAGCTGTAAAAGGAGACTTAATATTGGATTATACAAGCACTGTCAATTTCCTTTCAAATCTTTCAAAGTCAGACATCTTCATTAAAATTCATTTATTGAAAATTTTACCACTCATTTATCAAAAAAAATCTTACGTTCAAAACAAAAGAAATGTAGCAGCTCCTTTGGAACATTTTAATATTTATATATTCAAAACCAGTTAAGATGAAAGAAATTTTGACATCCTAACAAAGTGCAAAAGATTTTAAGTATTTCACTTTATCCCATTATCTAAATTATTTCAAGAAGTTTAAAAATTTACACACAAAAAACAAGTAGGCAGATCATAAAAATTAACTGAAACCCAGTCTCCCCCACACCATAACATCTACACACCCAAAAGGAAATATAATAAATCAGGTTGTGAGATTTATTTCCACAAGCATAACCTTTGCTGACATCAACGTGGACCATTCAAGGCAACATACAAATAAGATGTTTTTCTTATTAAAAAATAGCTTACTGATTACTTTTCATAACACATCCTATAAGCCTTACGAACTACAACACTGAACCTACAATGACATAACTATATATGAAAAAACAAAAAAACAAAATCTCCCTTCTCAAACTCACTGAATCCACAAAAGAAGTGCTTCATTGCAGCAATCATACTTTGCTTTTGTATATTTAGCCAAATGCAACTAAAATGACATTCATTTTCACCATTCTTTGATTACACACTGAAGACAACAGAGAGCAAACAAATGCTCCAACTTAGTGTTGCTATTTCAAGAACAGTGGGGGTCATCTTCCGCACCTCATCTTCTGCACCAACCTGATTCCAGAAGTAAGAGAGTTGTGATCTTCTGTCTATTCATATATATTTTAAGGAAAATCTAGTCTCCCAGAAATAGCAGATTTGCTAACTTCTCTGCCTACTAGTATGTCATTAAAGAGACCATTCCTCTAGTCTTCCTGACTCCTGTCAATTGTTCAGCCTAAGAGAAATTCAGCTGATCTTCCTGACATCTGAAGATGAACTGGGCTCTCAATGACAACAGTATGGTGTAAAAAGACAGACGCATAGCAGAATCTTAACCATATAAATATTCTTCCAATTATAAATACAAAAGGTTGATCTGCTTACTAATAATTGAGGAACAGCTTTTTAGGCTTGTGGGAACTTCAGTCCCTACCAGTGACTATCAAATGCCCAAAAGGACATTGAATGTACTTTGAAAAAGCATGTTCAACAGGCGCTTTGCAGGGTACGGATAAGTTTAAAAAAAAACACATCAAGAGATGTTTATCTGACGATTGTTAAAAGTAGGTTCAGGAATCATCTCAAAAATACTATAGGAATTTTAGTCATGTCTAAAGTATCTCAGCCTCTTCCTCAATATCACACATACCCACCTCCTCAATCTTCCATGAGATTTATTTAGTACCAGACCCAAAATCTCAGGGGAGTCCACATTACCAAAGTCCTCCTTTTTCTACTGCATTTTATAAAGTTGTTCTATAAGAAAACTGAGGTTATCATCCCTAAGAAATTGGTGTATCTAAAACGTCAATACCTCAAAATTGTTAATGAGTGCTACATCACTCTAGAAGAATTTCCCAAAATTTATGATAATTTTAGTATTCCCACAACAACTTGCCATTCCAAATGATTAAACCATTATGTATCTCAAAAATTTGGCAGAACGGATATCTGAAATATCTATCTGCAAAAAAACCCTTTCTTTTACAGAAGGTAATTAATGAAAATATGTGATTTTTAAATGTTATCAAATGTAAAGGACTAAATCTGAAAGTAAAAAAGTTTGCCAATTAGGTATCTGGAAAACTAAATAGAAACCCTAAGAATTACCAGAACTGTTAAAACTTTTTAAATCGATTCCTTAAAACTATCTCATTGTCGAAAGGCATTACCGTTAATGTTGTCACAGTAGTAAAAGTATTCATCATTTAGAGAAGGACATGCTGAAACCAAATCCTGCAGACCTGCGCCAGTTACAGTAAGACAACCAGAGAGATTAAGGTGCTCCAAATAAGGCAGCCCTCCTCCCAGAGTCAAAACCCTGTAAGAGAAGCAATTCAACAATTAGAATATATTAATTTATGAAAATTTATGCATTCCTATGGCCCACTGGACCATTATTAATAGACTTTTTAATTCAGTAATGAGAAAATTTAAGAATTTCTATAAAACATGATAACAAACCTCATCCTTAGGCAGAAATACATTTAACCGAGAAAAACTTCCTACCTTTTTCCTAAAGACATTCAATAAACAAGTCTATGAAATTTTTCTTTATAAGAACATTACAGTAACTCAGTTCTTAGAGGAATGAAATACTGAATCCTGGAATTGTAATCTTCATTCTCCTACTAGATAGGAGATAATAAAAATTAAAATTTTTATTATTAAAATAATTAAAAATTATCAAGAAAATTACTGACCAGTTTGGCAGTTCCTCAGAGAGTTAGAGAGTTAGCATATGACCCAACAATTCCTCTCCTAGGAGTATACCCAAGAGACTTGAAAACATTTGTTCACACAAAAACTTACAAATGAATGTCCATAGCAGCATTATCCATAATAGCCAAAAAGTGAAAACAACCCAAATGTCCATTAATTAATGAATGGATAAACAAACATCATGTAGCCATAAAGCACTCATATAGGCTACTTCATGGAAGAACCTTGAAAACATTACGCTAAGTGAAAAACCCAGACACAAAAGGCCACATATTGTATGATTCCATCTATATGAAATGTCCATGATAGGCAGAATAGGCACAGAGACAGAAAGTAGATTAGTGGCTGCCAAGGGAAAAGGAGAATAAGGAGTGACTGCTAGTAAGTACAGGGTTTCTTTTTGGTATGACGAAAACGTTTCTGAATTAGATAGTGGTGACAGTTGCCAAGCTTGTACATATACTAAAACCACTGATTTGTACACTTTAAAAAGAAGAATTTAAAGGTATGTGAATTACATTTCAATAAAAATGGAAACCTAATGGCATACTCTATAAGAATGAAAACAACATTTATATAAATAGGATAAAATGAGAAGTCAGCTAAAATGACAATGGCAGAGTTGAAAAATATCAAGAACAAAATTGAGAATGTCAATTTTCTGTACAATGATGTTTAAAGCACTATTACAAGAGCAAAAATAGAGAAAACTGAAAGTCTGTCTTGAAAGGGATATCAAGAAATTAACAATCCAATAAATTTACTAAAAACAACATGATTGAGGCTTGGCCCAGTGGCGCAGTGGTTAAATTCACATGTTCCACTTCAGCAGCCCAGGGTTCACCAGTTCAGATCCTGGGTGCAGACCTATGCACTTGTCAACCCATGCTGTAGTAGGCGTCCCACATATAAAGTAGAGGAAGATGGGCATGGAGGTTAGCTCAGGGCCAGTATTCCTCAGCAAAAAAGAGGAGGATTGGGCAGCAGATGTTAGCTCAAGGCTAATCTTCCTCAAAAAAAAATTAACTAATTAATTTTAAAAAAAATAACGATTATACAGGTACATGGAAATTAGGAAATAAAGTTAAGCGAAAGTATATAAACTATTAATTGAGGTTAGAAAAAACTATGGAACTATTTATATATTCAGTGAGAGATACTGAATGGCAAAGATTAGGAAGGTACATTTTAAAGTTCTATAACTGCATGTTTAAAAGAGGAAACTGATCTATTAAAAACAGCTTATCAAGACCCCAAACCCCATGAGAGATTTAAATGCATACTTCCCCTTACATTTGCACTGAAAAGAACTGATTTTTTTTTTTTAATCATACATTTCCCTGCTCCATCCTTACAGACTTTAAATTAATGGCAGTGGCAGTTTGGAACCTCAATGGCATGACTGGGCCACAAGAGTTAAACAATGCAGTCTTGAAAGGAACACAATACAGAGTTTAAAGTTTACTCATTCTCTTTTTCCTATAAATAGTTCATAATAAAAAATAAAACAGCTTTTAAAAAGTGATCTAGCAGATGTCAGAAAGTATCTCAATGCAGAGACTGCTTCATATTCTAAAACTTAAAAATTTTCAGCACATTGTAGACAGATTGCATGGAATATAAACCTTATATCACAAGTATAGTTGGGTAAACCATTTGTGTAGTCACTGGCCTCACTGAGCTTAGTGGGCAAGCAAACAAGTGAAAAGTAAATAAGTAATTATAATACCATATGATGAATGCTCTCCTGGGAACATACAGAGGCCTTGTAGGGGTCTGAAAAGGTTTCCCATAAGAAGTGACACAAACTGTGATAGAAACAAACAGAAGTTAGCCAATAAATGTATGTTACAGACAGAGAGAGCAAATACAAATGTCTAAAGACAAGAGAAATACGGTATCTTGGAGGAAGAGAAAATAGCTGAGTACAGTTAGAGAAAGGGTGGCTGTGTGTGTGTGTGTGTGTGTGTGTGTGTGTGTGTGTGTGTGTTACGTTTATCTGTTTGTTGTCTTTTTTGATAGAGGCAAGGATATGACGAAGTAAAAAGTAAGAGATTTAAGGAAGGTAACAAGATATAAACTACAGAGGTAAGCAAGGGCCAAGAATTTGGACTTTAACCAAAGGACAGCAGGACTCACTGAAAGGTTTAGATAGAAAAATAACAAGAGGTAATAAGAAGTCTTTTCTAGAAAGATCATTCTAGTCTACTTTCATCACCAATGCCCAAGTATATCAGGCACAGGCCTAAAAGTAAAATCCAAGATGAATAAAATACAGGTTCTGCTCTCAACTAGGGAAAAAAACTTTAAACAACGTATTGACAATGCATGCAATAACAAAAATATATATTATAAAAATGTATACAAGTTATGGACATAGTACAGACCAGGGAGTGATTCAACAGCAGCAATCTTTAAAGGAATAGAACAAAATCCAGAGTTCAACAATGTATAACTGACATTATCTGTAACCCAATCAAAAGCTACTAGACATTCAGGGGCCGGTCCAGTGGTGTAGGGGTTAAGTTCTCACGTTCCACTTTGGCAGCCTGGGATTTGCCAGTTCCGATCCCTGGCACGGATCTACACACCGCTTATCAAGCCATGCTGTAGCAGGCATCCCACATACAAAACAGAGGAAGATGGGCATGAATGTCAGTTCAGGGCCAATTTTCCTCAGCAAAAACAGGAGGATAGGTGGCAGATGTTAGCTCAGGGCCAATCTTCCTCAAAAAACAAAAAGCTACTAGACATTCAAAAAATCAGGAAAAAAAATAAAATCAGTAGAAACAAACCAATACATGATAAAGATGATAGAATTAGTAGACAATGAATTTAAAACTGCTTTTATGTTTTAAATATGCTCAAGGATTTAAAAGAAAATATGAAGATAAGAGAAACAAAAAAACATAAATTTTAATATTTTTTCTATGTCTTTATACACTTATGTATATTATTATATATTTATAAATGTGTGTGTGTGTGTGTGTGTGTGTGTGTATATATGGGGGAAGCACAAGCACCCCAGATGGAACGTCTAGAGTTGAAAACTGCAATATCTGAAATAAAAAAACACACTGAAAGAGATTAGCAGTGATGAGACATTGTAGAAATGTTAGTGAACTTGAAGACACAATTAGCCAAAATGAAGCATCAAGAGAAAACTGAATAAAAACAATAAGAAAAAAAAGCCTTGGTGTTATGGGTTAGATTGTGTCCCCTCCACCAAAAAGACATATTGAAGTCCTAACGCCTAGTATCTACAAATGTGACTCTAGATAGAAAGAGTCTTTGCAGATTTAATCATGTTAAGATCAGGTCATTAGCATGGGTGGTGTCCTTATAAGAAGAGGGAAATCTGGATACACACAAAAACACAGAGAATGCCATGTGAAGATACATAGACACAAAAGAAATATGAACATGCAATGATGGAGGCTGAGATTAGAGTTATGTAATCTAGGTAACAACTAAGAAAATAACCTGAGAAAATACAAAGAATGGAGAAAAATGAGGAATCAAATGATACACTACAAAAAGAAAAGAATGAAAAGAAGAGAAAGTGATAGAGAAAACAAGGAACAAAAATGTAAGATTTAAGGGAAAAAAAAGCTAAACACCGTAAGTAAATCCTTCCTTATCAGTAATTACTTTAAATGTAAATTAAATCAAATGATCATCTCAAGAGATGCAGAGAAAGCATTCTACAAGATTCAGCACCCATTTATGATAATAACTCTGAATAAAATGGGAATAGAAGGGAAGTAGCTCAACATGATAAAGATCTCATAGGAGAAGACCACAGCTAACATCATATCCAATGGTGAAAAACTGAAACCTATCCCGCTAAGAGGAACAAGGCAAGGACATCAGCTTTCACGACTTTTGTTCAACATAGTATTGGAAACTCTGGCCAGAGCAACTAGGCAAGAAAAAGAAGTAAAAGGGATCCAAACTTGAAAGGAAGAAGTATCACCATTTGTGGATGACATGATTCTACATATAGAAAACCCTAAAGAATCCACAAAAAAACTATTAGAAATAATCAACGAATACAGGTAAGCTGCAGGTTATAAAACAAACCTACAAAAATCAGTCATGCTTCTGTACATTAACAATGAAACAGCAGAGAGAGAGATTAAGAATACAATCCCATTTACAACTGCAACAAAAACAATAAAACATCTAGGAATAAATTTAACCAAGGAGGTGAAAGACTTGTACACTAAAAACTATAAAAGATTATTGAAATAAATCAGAGAAGACACAAAGAAATGGAAAGATAGTCCATGCTCATGGATTGGAAGAACTGACATAGTTAAAATATCCATACTACCTAAAGCAATCTACATATTTAACGCAATCTCTATCAGAGTCCTAATGACATTTTTCATGGAAATAGAACAAAGAATCCTAAAATTTATATGGAACAACAAAAGACCCCAAATAGCCAAAGCAATCCTGGGGAAAACACAACAAAGCTGAAGGCATCAATCACATGCTCTGATTTCAAAGTATTCTACAAAACTAGTAATCAAAACAGCATGGTACTAGCAGAAAAAGACACACAGATCAATGGAACAGAACTGAGAGCCTAGAAATAAACCCACATATTTAACAGCTAATTTTCAACAAAGAAGCTAAGAACATACAATGGAGAAAGGAAAGTCTCTTGAATAAATAGTGTTAGAAAAAACAAACAGACACATGCAAAAGAATGAAGTATATCACAATCTTACACCATACACAAAAATTAACTCAAAGTGGATTAAACACTTGAATGTGACACTTCAAACCATAAAACTCCTAAAAGAAAACACAGGCAGTACTCTCTTTGACATCAGTCTTAGTAATTATCTTTTTTAATATGCCTCCTCAAGCAAGGGAAACAAAAGAAAAAATAAACAAATGGGATTATATCAAGCTAAAAAGCTTCTGCATAGCAAAAGAAACCATCAACAAAACAAAAAGAGAATTGGGAAAAGATATTTGTAAATCATGTATCCAATAAGGGGCTGACATCCAAAATATATAAAGAACTCATACAACTCATCAACAGAAAAAAAACAATTAAAAAATGGGCAGAGGATCTGAATAGACATTTTTTCAAAGAAGATATACAGATGGCCAATAGGGACATGAAAAGATGTTCAGCATCACTAATTATTAGGGAAATGCACATCAAAACCACCATGAGAGACAACCTCATGCCTGTCAGAATGGCTATTATTAAAAAGACAAAAGATTACTAAATTTTATTAAAATTACTACTATTATTAAAAAGACAAAAAATAAGTGTTGGAGAGGATGTGGAGAAAAGGAAACCCTCATACACTGCTGGAGGGAATGTAAACAGGTGCAGCTACCACGGAAAACAGTATGGAAATTCCTCAAAAAGTTAAAAACAGAACTATCATATGATCCAGCTATTCCACTTCTGGGTATTTATCCAAAGAACATGAAAACACTAATTCAAAAAGATATATGCACCCCTATGTTCACTGAAGCATTATTCACAACAGCCAACACTTGGAAACAACCTAAGCACCCATCAATGGATGAATGGATAAAGACATGGTACACACACACACACACACACACACACACACACACACACACAAAACGGAATACTACTCAGCCATAAAAAAGATGAAATTTTGTCATTTGCAACACCATGGGTGGACCTTGAGGGTACTATGCTAAGCAAAATATTTCAGATGGAGAAAGCCAAATACCATAAGATTTCACTCATGTGGGAAATAAAACAACAAAAAACAAGCACATAGATACAGAGACTAGACTGGTGGCTACTGGGGTAACGAGGATGGTGGGAGGGTGAAAGGGGTAAAGGGGCTCATTTGTACAGTAATGGACGGCAACTAGACTTTTTGGCAGTAGTCTATACAGAAGCTGAAATATAACAATGTACACATGAAATTTTATATAATGTTATAAACCAATGTTACCTCAATAAAAAAATTTTTTTAAGGTAAATCGACTAAATTATTCTATTAAAAGGCAGAGATTAGCATACTAGATTTAAAAAATGGCTCATCTATACACCATCTATAAAAGACCTCACTTTAGATGCAAAGACATAAAGAGGTTAAAAGTAAAAGGATGAGAAAAGATACTCCATGCAAAAAGTAAACAAAAGAGAGCCAGAGTGACTACACTATTGTCAAACAAAAGAGACTTCAAATCAAAAAAAGGTTACAAGAGACAAAGGATAATATATATTGTAAAAGGTTCACTCCACCAAGAAGACAAAACAATTATAAACATATACACACCTAACAACACAGCCCCAAATATATGAAACAAAAATTGACAGAATTGAAGGGAAAAACAAACTTCAACAAAAATTGTTGGAGAATTCACTATGCCATTTTCAATAATAGATAGGACATGGACCGAAGATCAATAGGGAAATAGAAAACTTGAACAATGGTATAAAGAAATGAGACCTAAGAGACACATACAGAACACTCTACCTGACAACAGCAGAATACATGCATTCTTCTCACATGCACATGGAACACTCTCCAAAATAGACATTGTTATGCCACAAAACAAGTCCTAATAAATTTTAAAAAGACTGAACTCATAAAAGTATATTTTCTGATCACAATGGAATGAAATTATAAATCAGTACCAGAAAAAACCCTGGAAATCCATTACTATGTGGAAGTTAAACAATACACTCTTAAACAACCATTGAGTCAAAGAAGAAATCACAAAGGAAACTGATATGAATGAAAACAAAAACCCAACATACCAAAGCTGGGATGCAACAAAAGGAGGGCCAAGAGTGAAATCTACAGTTGTAAATACAACATTAAAAAAGAAGATCTTAAATCAATAAAATAACTAAACATCTTAAAGAATTAGAACAAGAAGAGCAAACTAAACTCAAAGCACAAGGAAAGAAAGAATAAAGACTAGAGCAGAGATTTTAAAAAACAGAGAATACAAAAACAATAGAGAAAAATCAACAAAACCAAAAGTTGATTCTTTGAAAAGATCAACAAAATTGACTTTTAGTTCCACTGACTAAGAAAAAAAAGACAGAAGACAAATTAAAAGTCAGAAATGAAAGTTGGGACATTACTAACAATTTTACAGGAATACAAAGGATTATAAGATAGTACTATGACAATGGTATGCCAAACTAATTGTATAACCTGGATGAAATGGACAAATTTCCCAGAAACACAAAAAGTACCAAAACTCACTCAAGAAGAAATGGAAAATCTGAATAGATCTTTAACAAGTAAGGGGATTGAGTTAGTAATCAAAAACCTCCCAACTAAGAAGCCAAAGTCAGATGGCCTCACTGGTGAATTCTTCTAGACATTTAAAGAAAAATTAATAACAATCCATCTCAAACTATTCCAAAATACTGAAGAGGAGGAAGACTTCCTACTCATTCATGAGTCTAGTATTACCCTGATCCCAAAGCCAGACAAAGGCACAACAAGAAAACTACAGGCCAAATAGCGCTTATAAATATAAATGCAAAAACGCTCAACAAAAATTAGCAAATTGAATTCAGAAGATTAGAAGGATTATACACAATGATCAAGATCAAGTGGGTTTTATCCCAGGAATGCAAGGCTGATTCAACATATGAAAATCAACTTAATACACCACACTAATAGAATGAAGGAAAAAAACACATGATCATCTCAACTGATGCAGAAAAAGCATTTGACAAAATCAAACACCCTTACATGATAAGAACAGGAAACCAGGAATAAAAAAGAACTTCCTCAACATGATAAAGGGCACATATGGAAAACCCACAGCTAACATAATCAGTGGTGAAAGACAGTTTCTCCCCTAAAATAAGGAACAAGATAAGGATGCCTACTATAGACACTGCTATTTAACATAGCACTGGAAGTTCTAGCCAGAGCAACTAGACTGAAAAATAAGTAGTATCCAAATCAGAAAGAAAGAAAGAAAATTATCTTTGATTTTACAAGACATGATCTTACATGTACAAAACTAAAGAATTCACAAAAAAACCTGTTAGAGCTAATAAACAAATTCAGCAAAGCAGCAAGATACAAAGCCAACATGTAAAAATCAATTTTATTTCTATATACTAGCAATGAACAACCTGAAAAGGAAATTAAGAAAACAATTCCATTTACAATAACATCAAAAACACTAAAATACTTAAGAATAAATTTAACCAACAAAGAAAAAGACTTGTACATAGAAAACTACAAAACATGGCTGAAAGAAATTAAAGAAGAAATTAAAACAGGGACTCAAACACACACTTGCATGCCAAAGTTCACAGCAGCATTTTCACAACAGCTAAAAAAGTAGAAACAACCCAAGTGTCCATCAATGACGACATCAATGATGAATAGTTAAACAAAATGTGGTGTATAAATACAGTAGATTATTCAACTATAAAACTAAATGAAGTTCTGATACATGCTACAACATGGATGGAACCTTGAAAATACTACGCTAAGTGAAATAAGCAAGACATAAAAGGAGAAGTGTTGTATGATTCTACTTACTTGAAATATCTATGATATATAAATGACCCAAATACATAGAGACAGAAAGTAAAATAGAAACTACCAGAGGCTGGGAGGGATGGGAGGATAAGGAGTTTTTGCTTGATGGTTACAGTTTCTGTTTCGAGTGACGAAAAAGGTTTGTACGTGGATAGTGGTGAAAGTTACATAATACAGTGAATGTACTTAATCCTGCTGAATTGTACATTCAAGAATGTTTAAAATGGTAACAGTTACGGTATGTATATTTTACTATTAATTTTTTAAAAATGCATACAAATATTAAATAAATGAGGTACTAGCCAACAGTAGAGATAAAATAGATCCTAAAAAGTATTTAATAAATCCATAAAAAGTCAGGAAAAGACAAAACATGAAGAAAGAAAAGATGAAACAAGCGGAAAACAAACAGCAAAATAATAGGCATAAATCTAATCACATCAATATTATATTAAATGTGAATGGCCTAAACAGGTCAATTAAATGACAGAGAATGTTTGACTGGATAAAAAAAAAGTAAAACCTAACAATATACGCTATCTGCAACAGATTAAAAGAGTAGTTGCCTTGGGTTCAAAGAGAGAATCAGTGGTGTGTACCAAAACAATAATGGCAATGTGAGGGGGCCAAAGAAGGTTGAGAATTTAGGTAAGAGTCTATTTTTAATCAACAATAGACAATATTTATTTCATTCCAATGAAAACCTGAAAATGTTGCATTAAGACTACACACATGACACTATATCTGTTCCCTATGGCTTCAATCTAGTATAAAATCTTGATTTTCAAGCTATATTTTTATAGTCAATCCTCTTTTAACAAGCTGGTCATAACCAACTTGCCAAAACTCATGCTACCCATCCCTGAATAAAATATAATGACTAATGCAGAAGGATATGCTGAACCTTCCCAATTAGCACTTCCGTTCCCATAAACTGAGTTTTACGTACGCATGAGTTATATTTGTTCTCAACCCTATTGACAGTTGTACTTATTATTTTAACTGGTTAACTGAAAAACTTTTTAAACTAACATAATAAATGCAAAAGTTGTTTCTAAAAATTAAATTTGTATTTTCTATTTCCTTCAGTGCACACAAAATGCACTCTCTAACTTCATGCCAATCTCTACTCAAAAAATGTTTCCTTCAAAGCTTTTTCTACCCCTCAAATATGAAGGAACATTCTTTGTATTCTCTATCCCGTAACCTAACTTTACTTCAGAACATTCAGTCTGATACTATATGTTTATTGTCTATTTCTGCTATAAGATTATAAACTCTATGAAAGCAGGAATCTGTCTTATATACTGTGGATCCCTAGTAATTAGAACAGGGCAAGTCATACAGGAGATGCTCAATAAATATCTAAATGATTGAGAAAGATTCCTTCAAGATAACATAATTAAAAAGAGACCATTTGCACTCAGATTGCAGACTTTTTCGATTAGCTAACAGTCCAAATAATATCAGATAAGTTAGTTCCTGTGTGTCCCCCATCCACAAAACGAATTCTTCCCTAAATTCAAACTCAAACTATTTTTTTAAGGATATCTCATATGCAAACTCCTCACCACTACTTGTGAAAACCATAAGGAAGACATGTAACTTTTCACTCCCAACAGAATCAAATTATCCATTTAGTTACTTCCAAAGTTAACAGTATCAGAATTTAATAATAAGCCAAAATTATACTTTGAAATAACAACCGAAAAATCACCTTCATGTTTTTCTTCAAATTTTACTTAGGAAATTAACTCTCTGCCTTGGAGGGAAGTGGGGATGGAAACTCTTTGGTATTTAAATAAAGCCTTAAAATTCTAATTTTAGATGAAGTATCCCCCTTCCAGCATTTTCCAAACCTTACACAGGAAGTTTCTAAACCCTTTTTCACTAAAAGCAAATAGAAGACACTTCTTAATTAGATTCATCAAAATTTTGACTCCCCTTGAAATCAATTTTTAATTATATAGAACTTTTAATAAGTTCTGGCTTATTTAAAAATATCCTGACAAAACTAAGAAAGACAGGGAAATTGTCACCCAAACGGACATCACTGCAGCTCTGAAATATTACCAAGAGTTATATGTGCTACTTCATTCTTTGAACAAACAATAAAACTGGTCGTGTTGAAAATGCAACTGGATAAGCTACAAATAAGTTTTAATAAGGTATAATGGTAATGAAAAAGATAATGGTACTGGAAAGTGAATTATTAGGTTTTAAACTGAACCAAAACTTTCTTTTACTTTAGAACCAAATTACATTCAAAAACAACTAAAACTGTATCAGGTAAGAATAAATATATAAAAATATAATAAAATTTTAAAAAGGAATAAAACTCAGAATATGAGTGTCCTTTGCTTTCTATTGTTTTAACTATAATACATGCACCTGAATTTGAATAAAAAGAAAATTAATGAAATGATGCACAGCAGCTAAACCACAGTAATAGTAGTTACCTTAGGGGAAAAGGGCTTTAGTTACTGTACATGACTTTTGAAAGATTTCTGTAATAATCTTGTATTAAGTATTTTTTATAATGGTAGGGAGTATTAGGTTCTGTGCTGGATGAATTTTTCATTATAATGTATCTGACACCCATTACTAAACAGATGTCGTAATATTCAAATCTATTACAGGACAAAAGAGAAAACATGTAATCAATTTCCAAAGGCTCATATCAAAGATAATCAAACGATTACTGCACAGCAGCTACCACTTGTTGAAAACCTACTGTGTCATCTATTCATCCTATGTAAGCCTCAGGTTAAGTCTTTTCTCCAACATTGTGCATAGAAACCCTCATGTGGGTTCTATAAAACATATAGTAGAATCTGGCTGTTAAGAAGATCTACCTCTCTGGGCTAATAAATGTTTCACTTCCACCCTTCCTTTGCTCTAGGAAAAAAGAGAACAATTTAATCTGCTAAAGATCATGCTTACGGAAAAAGAGAAAGTAAAATGTAGAACTCCTCCCGCGTATTCTCTTTATGACTTAAGAAGGCAATACAAGATAAGTAGATCACCGTTAAAGATCAAAAATTCTAAACTCTGGCTACTCAATTCCAATACTGCTCAGCAGTGCTTTGCCCTTTGTAAAAGTTAAAGGCTGTGTAACGGCACTAAATTAGTTCTACAGACATTCTACGTTTTCCAAGATCCCCAATATAAAACCATAACTCACTTTAAGGCAAAAAAAGAAAAAAAAATTCTAAGTATGAAAGAATAAAAAGAAATATAATTCTGTACCCCTTAAAGATTTTCTTAAACCAAATTTTTCTAGTATTAATGCCAATAAATTAGGATAGAATTATTTTCTTTCCAAAAGCCTTTACAAAGATTCCTTTAGGCTAACTTTCCTGTAGATTTAAATTAGGACTTTATTTATCAAAGTTTTCATTGCAAATAACATTTTAGGAAATCACTGAATCACGTGGGGTACCTTTGAAATATATACACTTTTTCTTTTTTAAAGGACTCAGCTTCTTAAAGAAAGAACAATGTAGAGGGCTACTCAAAAAATACTAGTTTGGGGGGCTGGTCCCACAGCATAGTGGTTAAGTCCAGCACATTCCACTTTGGCAGCCCAGTGTTCATGGGTTCGGATTCCCAGTGCAGACCTACACCACTCATCAAGCCACACTGCGGCAGCGACCCACATACAAAATAGAGGAAGACTGGCACAGATGTAAGCTCAGGGCCAATCTTCCTCAAGCAAAAAACAAAAAAGAGGAAGATTGGCAAAGAACGTTAGCTCAGAGAAAATCTTCCTCACAAAAAAAAAAAGATACTATTTCTCTACTTGGCATTCACACTTTCCATCAATATATCATCAACCTATTTTATATTTTATAGCCTTATCTCCCACTATTGCTCAATACATATCCTTCACTACAACCAAGGTGGAATGCCAAGTCTCCTCTGAACATTCCCCACTGAGTTCAACTTAATCTGCTAAAGATCATACTTATAAGAAAAGAGGGAGTATTAGGCTTTGTGCTGGATGAATTTTCATTGTTTAACATGTCTGACACCCTATTATTAAAAAACCCTAGTAAAATTCAAATCTATCACAGGGTAAAAGAGAAAACATGTCATCAATTTCCAAAGGCTCATATCAAAGATAAGGAATTACTGCACATTATTAATGCTGAGAAGAGCCATAACAACAAATAACAACAAAATAACCTAACAGCAGCTAAAACAGTGGTTTACTGTGCACTCAAGTGATGCCCACTGCTTGGAATGGTATCTCCTCCCAATGCCACCTGTCAAAATCCTTTGTCTTTGTTCAAGGCTTAACTCAGTGCCATCTCTTCCTTAAGTTTTCTGATCGTTTACTGCAATCAGATGAGAGGTCTCTCTCTCCTTTGATTCCCCACAAAATCTTTATTCAATATCCCTTAAAGAAAGTACACAAATGACACACAGCAACATAATATGGTACACACATTTTCTTCTCTGTTACAAGTCCCTGAGAGTAAAAAGTGTATCTTATTTATCTTTACTAAATACTACTTATCTTTACTAAATTTACTAAATTTATCCACTAAAGCACCTAAGAAAATGTGTAAGCATTTGCTAAATATTCGTGAAACTTTAAATTTATGTTCTCCCATATCTCACAAAGGATATAACCTGACTGAAATGAAATGTCATGCTGAAGTTAAATGTTCCAACACTTCGTCAAGTCTTTTAGTTAAATAAATCAGCTGAGAGGAATAACTTAGATTCAAAATTTTATATTCCATTTGAGAATGAGAACACGTTCATTTCCTAGTACTCTGCAACTAACTACTTACCTGAGACCATGGTCTGTGATCTGATAACATCCAGACAAACTGAGAAACAAAAGGACTCGACCAGTCTCTTGATCAGATTTTTCACTCCCAGAGTAAACTTTTTCCCTAAGCAGTCTAGTCCTTAATGCTTTTTTACACAATGCAGAAGACTCTGGGAGTGCCGACATAGTTCTTAGAGCTGTTCCTGTACAACAAAATGAATGACCGCAATATGCAAAGGCTGGAGAAGCACAATGCTGTTGCCAACAGACACTAGTCCTTAGTCCAACAATATCCTTACTGTAACAGGCAGAGGAGGAACAATTAAAGTTGGATGCTGTTTCCATTACACAAAGATTTTCAACATTTCTATGTCTCCATTCTACAGCATCTTCAATATCAGCCAAATCTTCAGCATCTAACATCCACACATAAGGAGAAGTGAAATTTTCAGAAGAAACAGGCTTAGTCCAGGGATGTTCATTATCTATTTCTTCTCCTATGTCCTTATTAGTTAAATGGTGCAAACAAGCATACTGCTTGGTGGACTGCATGGTAGTGTCTTTATTTTTCCATGTAGTCGAAGTAATTTTGCTTGTAGAAGTTTTCAAAAGGCCACTCTGATGAGATGTCAGAATTCCAAGAGCTCTAGAAATCTTCTCTAGAGCCACATCTGTGATTTTTTCACATCCAGACAGATCAAGATGCCGAAGACTCTGGCAGCAACCAAGCCAAGACCAACTATAATTAAGAGGCAACAAGACTATTAGTGGATACCGTTAAATTTTTCAAAAGCATCTGACTATATATAAGTAGACGGAAAATAGAAGAAACATTTTAAATTTAATATAATCAAACATTTATTGAATATCTATCGTCAGGCACTATTTTAGACGCTAGGGATACAAAAAGAAAATAAGAGTAATTAGGAACTAAGAGTATTGCTGACCTAACAGAAGGGTAGGAGAGGAGGAGGTTATGGAAGGGACAGACTTAATTTATTATCCCGAAAAGTAACCAGTAAAGGCTGTATACACATGAAAGAAAGAGAATAACGACTAATTAATGGAGGAAGATCCAGAAGAAATAAGCTCTAGGAATTGGTAGAGAATTAGCCTTAGCCAGAGAAGAGTACACCTCTCCCTCTGAAAGAAGAAGAGAGGTGCTGATATAAATGCTAGGGTAGGAAAGAGGAGGGTGAGAAAGAATAAGAAGGAAAGTGGTGGCTTCCAAGGAAATAAAATCTGTAAAGACTGTAGCTTGAAGTAAGTGCCACAATTTCGGAATAACTATGAAGAATGTAAGAGAAAGCCTTGCCAAATAGCATTTGGAGCCCAAGTGGAACTGAAAACTTCTTAAAAACATAGTGCCAATCTGTATGTTGCACAGCAAGGCTCAAAGGCCTAGACACAATAGAGGATTATAAAGATGACAGGATGATAGACTGAAGTTTTGGATCAGCTGGGATCTATAGACAAGAGGCAAAGAACTGGAGGATGCTATCAGGTGATAGCCATACATGACTCACATCTGATAGTAAAAAATAATAGTATGATTAAACTACAATTACACAAATGAGAAACTACAAAACAATTCTACTGTTTCATAGTTAGAAATCATTGTATTTAAATATTCAAAAATAACTAACCTGTCAAATGCAGAATCTGAAATGTCAGTTTGGGTAAGATCCAGATGCTCCAGGTTAGGACAAAGCTCTAAAATCTGCCTAACCTAAGGAAGAGAAAAAGATCACTGTGAAGATCTGTAGACTTTTAGCTAGATTAAAAGAGAGATAACTTTTAGTAAATAATATTATTATATTGTCAATAAATAATATAATCAAATGATTCTCAAATCTTTGTGCATGTAAAAATCATTTCAATTCTGCATTAAAAATATATATTCTGGGCTCAAAGCCTGGAGAATCTATTTTAGTAACTGTGAGATTAAACTCCTGTTTACATTTTTAAGGAATATCCAAAAAGATTCTCATGTGGGATGTCAAAAAACAGTGATTTAATCTTACTTGCCCATCTTACCATGTCTTATATATCATAAAGAATCATATAAAACTGGGCTTCTTCACTTAATATCTGTGAAACTGAATAAACTGTTTAACCTCTCCTAGTCTCTGTTTTCTTTTCTATAATGCATGACAAAGATATCTATGTACAAAGATTACTGTGAGAACTGAAATGAAATAATATGAAAGTTAGCAGTGTATGCCTACCCATGGGAAGGCACTCTCATGGGTAAATATAGTTTTTTTTTTCATTAATTAAATTCAGGCATAGGCAAACCGAACTGAGATCATTGCTACTTTTTCTTAATACCCAAACTAGTGCTATACATACCATTTTGCTGGAAACTGCAGAGCTGTATGCTAATACTAAAGTTTTTACAGAAGTACCAACATAAGGTAGAACATTATGAATTAAGCCATGGAGTAAACGTTTTTCCATTTGTGCAATGCTGATAGCAATCGATTCCTCTGCAGACTCTTCTGTAAAATGAATTCAAAAGTCTAAGAACTTGATACACTAATTAGGCTACTCAAGGAATCACCAAATCATTAAATATGAAATACTTTTTGCTACCCTCAAACTCCCTTTTGTATGCAAAGCAAGTTAAATGGACAAGGTCTTACTCTCCAGGACTTAATATTTAACAATCTTACATCAACTAAAAAGAGACAAAAGAAAAAGAAAAGGTTTACAGTGAGAATGAAGGGAAGATTTTTCCATATGCTTCAAGGTTGAAGGTGATTTTTATATCAAGGTAGGGAGCAGAGGGAAAGAAAAAATAACTCCAGTTTCAGGCACTTAAAAAGTTTTGGAAATGAACTCTGAATACTTTAAGAATAGTAGAAGTTCCTCAAGAGAATACAGAATATCAAAAGAAAAATGAGTCATAATAAAGTACCATTTGTTATTTTACTGAAATAAAAGGTACAGAGAGCTAGAAGAGTTTTAAAACAATTAAGTTAGCCTGGTCATAATGAAATAAAAAAGAAAAGTACCTTAGAATTTTTAAGAACTTAAAAATGAGTATGGCTTTTGCTTTCTGCTTAATAACTTCTGGAGATCTTGGACGTTTACGATAGGATGCACTACTATAACAATGAACACAAAAGAAACTACAAACTCCAATTTGATATAAGGAAAAAAACTAACTACACTAAAAAGAACGAATTAATAATTTTATCACCTGTCTCAGAATCCTATTATTATTATGTTTACCTAAAGACCTAACTTGAATGTCTCTAAACATAGAACAGTTTAACAGAATAAGTTAAGGAAGTCTCATTTAAAATAAAACTGAATGAAGCTGACAAGAGGAATCTAAGTAGAAAGAATAATTCTGAATTTGTGGCTAATGGATCCATATTTACAGCTATTACCCTAAATTCCTTTTAACCAGTCACTTTAGCCAGTCATAAAATATAGGAATGAAAATGACTTCTAGTGAACCCTATTTATTCTACTGTTTTATTCCCAAATGATTCTTTTGTTTCTGTGGCCCTCCCTATTCAAATGGGTATTGTTTACTGTGAAATCCTAAACAAAAATTAAACATCCTATGACAAACAAAAACTTCTCTGCAAGACTAGCAAAGACAGCTAAACTGAAAAAGCAATAATAAGATGGTAGATCCAAAGTTTATTCTTGGATCCACTAAACAACTCGACAGACATATTACCTTAGCAAGGCTCACTCACTATAGCCTTACCTTTCCCTTTAAATATGAAGGAAAACAACGGCCTTCTCTTTGGCTATCTTCAAGTGTTGAGACAAATACACTAAGTTTGATAAAGCTTTTAAAATGCAACATGGGTTTTATGAACTAATTTCCTAGAATAAATAAATCAAGTCTTCCCTGGGGAACAGCTGAGTAAAGACCACACCTCCTTGAGGTCTTTGCTCAAGTTTCTCAGGGGACCTTCACTAATCACTCTATTTAAAACTATAACTTGTTTCCTCTCTTCCCAGCACTATTTCTCTTCATTATTCTTCTCCACAGCACGGACACTATCCACTACAGCACATATTTTGCCTGTGTTTATCATCTGTCTCCACTCTCTAAAGTTTAATCTAAACAAGGCCAAGGATTGTTTTTCCATTTTATTCACTAGTAACCTCAGGTCCAGGAAGAGCCTGCCACAGGGTAAGCACATCCCCAAATCTAACTGGAATAGACCTCCTCTTCCTTATAGAGCACCTTCCAACCGTTCAAAACTATACCAAAATGCAGTACCTTCGTTTCCTAAAAATAAACTTGCTGCTGAAAGAATAATCTTTATATTTATAGCCCTTACTTTCTACATGTTAAGTTCTTTTGCCAGATCAGCTTACTACTTTTTAAGTGGGCAACTTATAAATAAAAATTCCCTCAGGATCAGTTTTACCAAGTAGAAGAATGTCTTATCCATTAATTGTTTACTACTTCATCAACTTTTAGTAATAATTTTCTCAGACAGAATTTATGTCTCCTTCCTCCATATTCCCAAATAGCATCTTCCTGCACCTCAACCATAGCATTTTTCATTATGTACTCTGAATTAAGAATCATGTATTCTAAATTCTCCCCCATTTCTGACTTCTTTAAGGGTAGGAATAAAGTCTTATTCACCTCTGAATTCTATATTGCCTAATGAATGGCTACAGTAGTTTTATAATCCCTTACCATTTACAAAGAATATATATTACTTCTTAATTCTACAACAACCACGTGAGGCATGTGGTATGACTGTTTACAAATGAATAAACAGATTCAACAGCTTCATGCTCCTTCCACTGGGCCACAGATGACTGAATAAATACTGCTGAACTGATCAAATGAAATGGTTTTAAATCAATGAAATGGTCACTATATCAAATGATCAAATGAAATGGTCACTATAGTGCAAAACACTATGGTGAATGTACATTATTTCAATAAGAAAACAGCCATCATTTTCTGATTTTTTAAAGTATTTAAATATAAGAACATATGGGAAACAACCCTATAGACATTTAAATTTACTTCAAAGAGAATAAATTTTAAATTTGATTATTCCCTCAAATTTTAAAAAGTAGTAGGCTTAAAAACATGGGAGTTTCTTTAGAAAATACAAAATACGTAAATCTTAACACTTAAGTACTAATTATTAAATATAACATTAATTATAAAGCACCATGTAATAATTTAATTCCAAACACAGCTTACCAGATTCATCTATATCGGCATCTTCATCCCACTCCTGAAAAGCACGACTTTCATCTTTTCTATTTTTTACCCATTCCTCATCAGGTTCAGTATCAAGTTCAGTTGCAGGACCACTATACCAGTCACCTACTCAACAAATAAACAAGGGGAATGAAATAAAATTAGATGGCTATCATTATTTAAAAATACCCTATTTATAATAAAAATCTCTACACACAGAAAGTATTTGAGCCCTAGGCAATGGGGCAGCTATTGTTAGAAATACTCAACTGCGATTAAAAAAAATTACACTTAAGCAAAGAATTCAATTTCAGACATACTAAAAAGAACTATGAAAAATAATTATCAACAGTCTTATGTGCAATTTTAGAAATCACTGAAAACAACTTAACCTTTTTCCCCTCCTGTGGCTTCACATTGGCTCCAGCAACAACACCCCCACTATGACGATAGCTAACAAACAAAAGGAAGCAAGACTTTCTGCCCAGTAGTGAATTAGTCAGCAATTCATAAGCAGGTGGGAACAGAAGTCAAAGGAAAAGATTAAAGGAAAGCTAAATCATAAATTTAAAGATCCTAGAGAATATACTGCAATTAAATTACATGATTGTGAAGTGAGAGACAATGCAAAACTAATTTACTGAACTACTAACATTACATCTAAATTAGGGTTTCTCAATCTTGACACTACTGATATTCTGGGCTGAGTAATTCTCTGTTGTGGGGATCGGTCCGGTGCATTGTAGGGTGTTGAGCAGCAACTCTGGCCTCTACCCACTGGATGCAAGTATAACCCAAGATAGGACAAACAAAAATGTCTCCACAGACATATCAAAATGTCCCCTGGAGGGGGGTAACATCAATTCCGATTGAGAACCTCTGGAAACAAATACTATAAATAAAAAAATAAAAAACATTTCTATTGGAACTTTTTGTTTAAGCATATTAAAAACAGGAAAAAAAGAAGTATATTTAAGATCTGGTTTAACTTCACAGAAGTCTAGCATACCATTATCACATTTGATCTTTATATCAAACACTACCTAATCATGTAATTCCTAATAATTAATTCTTTATAACTAAAAATATAGCTAAAGTATTTTACAAATCCGTATTTGCCTTATTTGACATTCCACTTATCATAATTCTACAACTAATAGAAAAGTTATTCCACAGAATAATAATAATCCTAATCATTTGGATCATGTAAGTCTACCCAAAAGCCCATACAGCTTGACTCAAAAGTATTAAATATTTAACAATAATTTATTTTAAAAGTGCTATATATTAATGTAAAAAATAAAACATAAAATCAGACAATTTACTTATTTGAGAAATATATATATTTGTCAAAGTGACAAATTACAGAAAACTAAAAAACAATTAATGTGAATTTTGTGGTTAATACTTACCCAGAAATTGTTTTAATTCAGTGACAGAAAAATATGCCATATTAGTTGCATTTATCCCATGACTGCATTATATGCTCATGAAAAGAAAATTTTCTTTAATTGTTCACATTAAAAGTAACTTACTACAATGAAATTAATTAATATGAAATTGTAATTTACAGAATGAGGCATTACTAATCACACACAAAAAAATAACACTAAAGACAAAACAAGATTCAGTTATTTTGAGCCTCTATCAAAAAGAAGCCATAAAGGTGCCTCACCTTTAAATTTTATAGAATTTATTTTGCATTTTTTAAATAATCTAATTATTTAAAGTTGTTCTGACAACCTATTAGTTTTATTTTTAACTTTCTGTTGTGGAAAATTTCCAAACATAGTCAAAAGTAGGAAGAAGTAGCATTAAAAAGTAGCATAATCAATACCTATGTACTCGTTACCCATCTTCAACAACTATCAACATTTTGCGAATTATTTTGCATTCCCTCCCCAACTATGGTTTCCTAATTATTGTAAAGAAAACTGCACACAGCACATAATTCACTTATGAATACTTCAGCACTGCTAGCTTTTCAAAAATGAATACAAAGAACACATAATCTAACTATGAAATCTACTTTTTGGTCAACCTCTCAGAGTTTTCCTCCCTGGCCTTGCTCATTAATGTCTGAGTATTCACCTAAAAAAACTAGATTGAAATATTTAAAACAAACTAAAAGTCCCATTTACCTACCTCTGGCCCAATGAACAGGGTAAAGATGTTTCCAAAGCGATCCAGTTTTTGCCAGTTGAGACCATTTAGTGCTTACTTGACTGCATCGACATAATTCTTGAGGATTAAGATAACTGAAAATTGACAGCATTACCTCAGGAGGAAGATGGATTATACTTGTGGATTGCTCTGACACTTCCACTTCTGAAATAAAGAAGAAAAACTTTAACATTAAAGACTATAAGAGCAAATGCAATAAGAAATTACAATCACATTTCTATAAATAAAATCCAGTGCCTAAAGTCCACTCTTTCCTGCTTGCAAGACGTGAAAAGGAAATAACATGGATTAGAGGTAACATGGGGATGTTAAACTTGTTAAGGGTTAAACTATCACGGCCTAAATCACATTTCATCGGTGGGAGCTACAATAACAAACACAGAATTGACTTCCTCTTACAAGGGCGTCACAGAAAAAAATACTCACTTTGTAGCATAAGAAGCATCATTTGAAAAGGGAACCCAACAGGTTATACTGCTTTAAATCCACAAGTGTAGAGTCTGTCAGATTATGAGATCTCCAAGGCATTTTTAATGACATATGCAAATCTCACATTTTCCATTCATGTATTATGACTCCTGTTAGTATCTTCCTTGTGCTCCCTCTTTGATTTTCACATTTCATATAAGAAGTCTGTGAAATCTGACTTCTTTAATTTATAGGCGCCCTAACTTACTTATACTTTTTATGAGCCAACTGACAGTATAATGTAAATACTTTTAATGCTGGTAAACATTTATTAGGAATTTTTGTCAGCAACTACTGTAGAAAGTAGTCACTGGATGTCCAATTTCCTGTAATGTACTACTTCAGTGACAATTTTATGAAAGAAAATGGTAAATGAGGTGTACAATAAAGAATATAAAATGTAAAAGGTGGGGCTGGCCGGCAGTGTAGCAGTTAAGTTCACATGCTCTGCTTTGGTGGACCAGGGGTCACAGGTTCAGATTCTGGGTGCAGACCTACATACTGCTCATCAAGCCATGCATCCCACATACAAAAGAGAGGAAGACTGGCACAGATGTTAGCTCAGCAACGATCTCCCTCAAGCAAAAAGAGGAGGACTGGCAAGGGAGATGTTAGCTCAGGGACAATCTTCCTCACCAAGAGAAAAAAAAAAGATTTATCATTAAAGTACTATGAAGAATTTGAGTACTTTGTATGTCTGTTGTCTCCACAAAGCAACTTAAATATAGAAATGCTACGATCAAATTACTTTAACCTAACCCTTTTTAAATGGCAAATATTTGAAACATACTACAGCTGTAATTTGCTCTGAAGGAGTGGGAAAACGAAATGTAATAAGTGTGATGCTTTTAAATCCCATGTTATAATTACAATTAAAACAGACAAAACAGGTCTTAGCTTGGTGTCTAAGACACAAGCTGCATTTCAGAGTGAAGCACACAAGCTTTATGGGTTTAATTATAGTTTAACCTATAAAGACATTTCTGTTTCAACATGCACCTCACCTACTTTGTTAAAAAAAATAAGAGAAAAGGACCAATTTCAAAGAATTTTAAGCTATTTTAATAGGAAAGTCATTGCTACTGAGTATCTAAAAGCAGCAAAAGAATTTTTGCTAGCCTAAGGATGCCAATTTTCTTTAACGATGTTTTAAAATGCAAAGGTATTGAAGATAAGAATAAAAATGAGGAAGTAGTCTATTAAGAAAAAAAGGAGATATTTTATCTACATTTCTCGTTTGTTTTCAAAGTAACTGTATGTATAAAAACTATGCCTCTCATACTCACTCCCCTGTGTATTACTGGATATACGCTAAGAGAATGACACATGGGAAAGGATGGAGATAAAACTATAAGCATAACTGATTTTGAAAATTGATGAAAAAATAAGGATAAAAGCAAGCACTACGGGCAATGGAGCTCAGACAGTTGGATGATACTGCAAAAGTGCTCTGCATATGGTAGTTTTCAATAATTTTGATTGACCAAAATAATAACTGCAATGATTATCATTATCAATATCATTATTATTATGTATATAAATTCCTTTAAACAGCACTATATTGCATGTGTCTCAAGTTTACAAAATGTTAAACCATCCTAAACAAGACCAAATTCTAAGATAGAAACTACTGACTTCAACTAAATTTATACTTCAAAATACATGGCTTAAATTATTCCTCAAACAAAATCTAAAGTTCATATCAACAAGAAGCAAATGGCTTTGGAAATGACTAATAAATCGTTCACTATCTAAACATATGAATCTCACCTTTATCTGACTTTTCATCCACAGAATATTTAAAAAACTTCTGTCGCTCTTCAGCTTGATTCCATATACTAAGACCTCTAAGAAGTTCTGCAGTATCCTTCTGAGAACAGTGTTGTGCAATCACTTTCTTCTTAATATCCTTAAGCTCTTCATAGGTAAAATATTCCATTAACATGGGCTGAAAAACCTAAATTAAACAAAATATTCATAAGGAAGATGCTTAATTTTATTTTACATCTTTTAAATTATTAATGGCTCAAGTGTAGTATTATGACTACATATTACAAAGAGATAAAAATTTTAGTTACCACCAACTTAGTTTATCCAAAAATTATAGAGAAGAATATCACAAAAAAGATCCTTCTCTCTATGACTTCTCCGGCTAGTAAGTCAATCTCTGAACAATTTAAAAGCATCATAACCTGAAGCTCTTCCGGTACAGAGCTTGTTAAACTCTCTTAAATCACTCTCCTATAGACATTCAGGTCACTTAACTGCCTCTGCTACCACAGTAACTGACTCTACCCAAACAGGGTCTCTAAATCATATGAGAATGGCACCCAGTGTACCAGAACCATAAAAGTCAGAGCTCTCCTGAGACTATTCAATATTATCTATGAGATTTCTTCTTCGAAATAGATCTTCGGTCTCAACCTCCAATTTATAGAATTAGAATCTTGAGAAGTGGAGCCAGGGGCCAGCCCCATGGCCAAGTGGCTAAGTTCGCACGCTCCACTTCAGCAGCCCAGGATTTCACTGGTTCAGATCCTGGATGCCAACATCAAGCCATGCTGAGGCAGCTTACCACATGCCACAACTAGAAGGACCCAGAGCTAAAACTATACAACTATGTACTGGGGGGCTGTGGGGAGAAAAAGGAAAAAAACAAAATCTTTAAAAAAAAAAAGAAGTGGACCCAAGGCCTTTTTTGCCTTTTTTTTCTTTTTTGGCTCCACAGATAATTCTGATGTGCATCAAAGGTTAAGAAACACTGCTGGGGCTGGCCCCGTGGCCGAGTGGTTAAGTTCGCGCGCTCCGCTGCAGGCGGCCCAGTGTTTCGTTGGTTCGAATCCTGGGCGCGGACATGGCACTGCTCATCAAACCACGCTGAGGCAGCGTCCCACATGCCACAACTAGAAGGACCCACAACGAAGAATATACAACTATGTACCAGGGGGGCTTTGGGGAGAAAAAGGAAAAAATAAAATCTTAAAAAAAAAAAAAAAAAAAGAAACACTGCTCTAGTAACTCAGTAGTTTCAATGATGGCTGCGTATTACAAGGACTTGGGGAGGCTTTAAAACATACCCATGTGAATATCTCCTACCTGATTTAATTGGTGAGGAAAGGACTTAAAGGTAGGTTGTTTTTTTTAAAATACCAATCTGATTATAAGGTGAAGCCATAGTTAAGAATCACTATAATAACTGATTTACAGCTGAAAAATAATCCAGTCTCTTACCAAATATTTTCTCTATTCCTTACCCTGATATTCAGCCCATTTTAGAGAAAGAAGAGAATGGGAAAACGTTTTGCTCATCCATTCTGTGGTATCCTAAAACATGTGTACTAGGCATAAGACAGAAAAGTTTAACACCACTATTTAATTATTAAAATCTGCCACTAAAAAAAATAGTACTAAAAATTCTTTAAACTTATGAAAATAGAAAACATTAATTTGTTTAAAGACAAATTAAGGGTTCTGAAAAGACATTAGGGTGGCATAAAAAGTTATTAACATTCAATACAGTTCCATCTACATAATAAGAAAATAAATATTTGCCAAGTAAATGAATTAAATCATTCATTCAATGATAAGCAACCACCTCTCTGAGAGAACAGAATTAATGCTTTTTCTCCTTGGGTTATTCTTCATTTCCTAAAATGAACTCAAGGCTTATCTTCCTGTGTATTATTTTGAAGAATCAGAGGCAAAATAACATTTTTTAAATTTTATAAATCAAAATCACAATTATGCTTACCTCCTCTTCCTCTTTCATGTGAGGAAGAAAATCTCTTGTAAAAGCCTCCAACCTCTCTTTCAGCTGTTTCGCATAATTTAACTGTTCATATTCATTCTGGAAACCAAAAAAATTGTATTCTATAAAAGTTTTGCTTATTTATTTTGTAACTGATCCTAGGAAGACAGTTTAAAATGCAACATTAAAACCTCAGGAAAAAAACAGACTGACGAATAGAAAGTGGTCTGTGCACTTTTCTAAGTAAAAAAGATGTCCTTAAGACATCTTTTAAGGGAACCTTGAATTCCTAGTAATGTGATGTCATATTTCTTTTCAAAAATGTCATAAAAAGTCTAAAAATAGCAAGTACTTACTCAAAACTTCTGCTGATTTCTAATGTATATATTCATCATTTCTGTGTGTCCATTTTCTTATAGATCTCCCAACAGTCCACAAGAGCCTACTGGACTATCTTATTACAGAATCCCTTTAAGGTCATGCAGTGTATCCTCCACTAAACAATTCAGAATACCTGTTACACCACACTACAGAGGACCATACGCATTTCTAAAGACAAGGAGCTCACTACATCTTGAAGTAAATCATTCTAATTCTGGGTTAAAAAGTTCTCCCTCATGTGAACTAAGATCACATCTCCCTGTACCTTATCATTTCTGTATCAGCCCTCCCAACTTAAAACATGTGGAAAATTTACAAAATAATGAAACTTAAAATATGTTGGAATATTTTACCCCTGCTGAGTGCTCTCTACTGTCCCCCTTTTGGAACTAATTTATTCAACTGCTTCCCAATATTCTACCCAATATCCTATTCACTTAGGATTTCACACATTTTCCCTAAGCATACCCAAGTGGCTTCTATTTCCAGTTACAAACTAATAATAATCAAATTTGCTTTTCCAAACCAAATTATTCTTCTGACCTTGAAACCCACCAAGGCCTCCTCCTACTAATAAATGCCTACCTGGATTGCCAGAGCAGTTCAAACCCAACCTGCAAATAATGGGTCTTCTTATTCTCCAAGCCTTTTCCATATTCCCTGGAAAGTCAGGCTCAATTCTCATTCTCATTTCCTTTCTCTTTCTCCTTTCCTCCTCGCTTTATATGCAAGTACCACATTCTATCAATTTTATGTCCTCCATAATTCTTAAGTCTGTCCCCTCCCCTGTATCTCCACTAGTCATTACTTTAGTTCAGAAGTTAATCATTTTATTGAATAGGCAGTACATTCAAAGAGTACAAGAGTGTTCAATAAAAAGCAAATCTGCCTTCCATCACTACCCAGAACCCTACCCCTACCCAACCTCCCACCTCCCCACCAAGTAGCTACTGTGTATTCTTCCAGAGACTATTAGAATATTTTATTTTTAAAGGTCTTCCTGCTCGAGTCTTTTCTTTCCCTTCAATCCATCCTCTTCCCTGCTGCAGAACAGTCTTTCTAGAACACAAATCTAGAACTGAAAGGTGCATGGTGGTTTGACAGAATTGCTTGCAACTTAAGTCTATGCTTCACCAACTTAATCCAGAAGGTGGACAAGTGAAAATCAAATTTCAAATACCCCATAATCAGAAAGTAAAAGTTTTATGGTAATTAAAATTTCAACTTACAAAAAACAATTTTAAGATTTAGGGAGTAGCATTCATTATAAAATTTTATATACAGTAATACATAGGTAACTGATAAAGATTCTCATCAAACCTGAGTCAGGCTTCACTGAGCCCTCTTCTCAACTAGGCCCTGACCTTGAGCTCTGTGGTTGGCCCACTTAGCCCAGTTTTAGCAAAAATCACCCTGAGTCAGCTTATTGAAAATCCTCCCACCCTTGACACCTGATCATCCTCGATATCTATCCACCCTCAATATCTTATCACCCTGGTCTGCCTTCAGCAAAAATCCTCTTGAGTCAGCTTAGCAAGATCCTCCCTAGCCTTGATGTTTCCTCTTAGTAATTTTCCTGACCCCCATAGCCTGCTCCTTGGGTATAAATCCCTACTTGTCCTTGTTGTATTCAGAGTTCATCCTAATCTCTCTTCCCTAGTGCAAAAACCCACCGCAGTAATCCCTTGAATAAAGTCTTCCTTATTGTCTTTAACAAGCGTCAGAATAATTTATTTGTTTAACATAACATCATTTACTATAAAATGCTAACAAGTTTTGCCAATGACATACCAGAAGATGACAGAAGTTATGATAAACACCCATTTTTGCAACTCACCTTAACATTCTTCAGTCCTTTTTCAAAGAGGCTAAGCATCTCAGAGAGTTTATTGTCAGAATGTACATTATAAATAGTCTGGCTGCGTTGCTGAAGCAAACCAATAATGTATTCATTTTCAATTTGCTCATGCATTTTGAACTCCTTAAAAGTAGCATAGAGAGACTGCAGAAGAGCACGGAAATCACTGTTGTTGGAAAAGTTGGTTTTAGAAAGCTGAATAAAAATTTAAAAAGAAAGGCATAATAAATACATGTAAATACGCACCAATAAGAAATACTCAAATGCATCCCCATTTAGTTTTGTAAACAGCAAAACACCTCCCTTACACTTAAAGTACAAATAAAGGAAATTCATAAACAAGTTATAATAGTATAACAAAAAGTGCACTGGGCCAGGAAGATGTTGGTTTACATTCTGAAGGGCTTAGCGATATAGAAAAATGATCATGCACCAACAAATCAGTTTCCTTAAATAAAAGGGATAAGACCAGATTCCCTCCAAATCTAAAATTGTATTACTCTATACATATAGATACTCCATAAAGTTATATGTAAACACTGAAATAGTTGTGTTAGGATAATGTACGTGGTTTTTTCTTTCTTCTAAATGTCTTTATGCTACTGTACTACTTTTACAATGTAAAAAATTCAAAAATATTCTATTACAGTTTGTTTAAACTTTAACAGCAAGATGAATCTGCTTTGTTCACAAAATAATTATAAAATATTGAGCTATTAGAACATTATTAAATAACTTTAGGGGAACTGTTTTTTTCTTTTTTTTAAGAAAACTGGGATAAACACTTAGCTTATTTAAGAAATCATGCACTTTTCTGGGGCGGAGGCATTGCAATAGTATAATGTGAAAATCTAGTCTATCAGGGATAAAAAAGTAAATGCACTTGAAGGAAGGAAACCAATCGATGAAAATATAAAGGAATATATACACTGCCATTTTAATCCTACTATTCAACAAGAGAAAATGACTAATCTCATGTAATTTTAATATTTACATTTAATGGTAAACTAAAATTCTCGTGTTTAAAGGATACATATTATCAAGAAACTTGATTCAAGTTAAAGTTCAAACTAATATTCAAACCTTCCATTACCTCCACTGCCATATTAAACCTAGTTTTAGTATATCAATTCCAGTTTCAAAATTCATTTTAAAAAGAAAAATCCGATTTTAGGTTAAAAACAGTAAATGGAGGAGAAGCTACTAACATCATACTTCCTAGACTTGCTTTGTAAAGTCTGATCTAGTATTCCTAAAATAGAGCCGAGCAGTGTCTAAGCTGTCTTGATTGCCTGTTCTCAACAGGAATAGGGGGCTCATGACAAAGCATCAGGAAAGATGACAAACAAATTACTATGCAAAACTATTTCACCACACATAACAGAATTAACTAAGTATCTTCTGTAAAGGCAATATGGATTAGGTATTAAGGGTCATTTATAGAAAACCAGACCTAGAGTCAGATTCTCTAGGATCAGATTCCAGTACTACCATTTATTTAACTGTGTAATCCTGGGTAAATTCCTTTTCTCCCTCCAAGTCTTAGTTTCTTCTTGGTGTTGAATGAGAATAATAATAACACCTGTGAGATTAAATGGTTGCTGTGAGATTAAAAAGTAGTGCTTAACAAACATTAGCTATTACCATTTTGAAAACTAATCATTTATTTTTATAAATTCATGCATTTTTTTACTCTATTCACATATTTAATGAGCAGCTATTAAGAGCCAGGCACTGTTTCTGGTACTTGGGATACATCAGTAAACAAGACACCTCTGCCTTTACAGAGGTTACATTCTAGTGAAGGAAAATAAGACAATGCACAGTAACAACAAAAAATAAGTACATTACCTAGAATAGGGGTTTGCAACTTTTTCTATAAAGGGCCAGACAGCAAATATTTTAAGTTTTGGGGCATACTGTATAGAGCTGCCATTTAATTCAACTGATTGTAGCACAAAAGTAGTCATACAAATGAACATGGCTGTATTCCAATGAAACTTTATTTACAGACAATGAAATTTGAATTTCAGGTAATTTTCACATATCATAAAATATTATTCTCTTGATTTTTCCCAACTATTTAAAAATGTAAAAACCATTCTTAGCTCCTGAGCCATACAGGCAAGACAGATTTAGTTAAACCAATGTTATAGATTTCATCCTAAGACATGTCACGCAAGATAACAAAATTCACTGGTGGCTAATCTCAGCAAATACTATCATGTGTCATCTTATTTAAAAATAAAAATGAGTCTTAGTAGAAATAAGAGGTAAATCAAAAAAATAGCATTAATAATGGTTGTAAAAATTTTTAAAAACCAAAGCATAGCAAAAAAGTAGACAATGCCCTCACAGGAGTTAAGAAAATAACATGTTAAAAGAAATTTTGCACACATTCTCACTGAACTATTAGAAAACTTTTCAGATTTAATAACAAACTAAGGTAAAGACCAGGTTCACGCTACAGATTGAGAAACCAAAGTAGATATATAAAAGAACTCAACAATATACACAGACTCAATCCAGCATAGTAGTTAAAAGTGCAGACTCTGGAGCCAGACTGTTTAGGTGTGACTCCATCTCTACCAGCAGGTCACTCAACTGCCCTGTACCTCAGTTTCTTCATCTGTAAAATATGACTAATAATATTAACTACATCATAGGGTTCTTATGATGATTTTTAATAAGTTAATATATTTAAAGAACACAGAATATAACATATTTAAGCCCTACTTAGGCTTTTCCATTATTTCTATATTTAGCCCAAAAAAACTATCATTACAAGTCTTTACACTACCCAAGTCCGTGTTTCTCCATTTGCAAAGGGCAATTATTTTTAACCTGGTACCTAAAGTCAGTAAATTCAGCACTTAAAAGAACAACCAGAGCATATACAATTTAACTTTTTAAAAATCTGTTTATATGAATTATTTTTTAAAATTTTGTTTGCCTCTGCAAAGTTACTCAAACACACAGACTTGATAGAGAAAAAAATAAACCTAGACACAAATAATATCTGGGACATACTGAGACCTATAATGTACTAGGTACTATACTAATTATTTTTAGATATTACTTAATTCTTAACAATCCTAGGAAGGACATATTATAATTCCCATTTTACAGGTGAAAAACCTGAGGCTCAGAGAAAATAAAAATCCACACAACTAGTAGACAACAAAACAGAGAACAAGTCTCTATGACTCTAAAACCTATGTACTTTCCACAAGATACAATGTTAGTTCCAAGCATAAAACTATCTTTCCAGATCCAACACAGTAAACTGTCAGGAAGAAGGCTTGCTCTAAAGCAACAGTTCTCACCAGGGGTTGATTTTGCTCCCCAGGAACTAATGGGCAAGGCCTGGAGACATTTTTGGTTGTCACCACTGCAAAAGCACTGCCAACACCTGGTGGGGAAAAGCCAGGGATCCAGCTAAACGTCCTACAATGCACGGGACAGGCCCCATAACAAAAAATCATCTGGCCCAAAATGTCAATAGTGCTGTGGTTGAGAAATGCTGCTCTAAACAAGTGTTCTCCAAACATGATTAACCATGACCTTTAATATGAAATTTAACCAGTTATTTAACCAGAAATATAACCACTGCACACACCACAAACACTTCAAACAAATTTCAGGAAACAATATTTCCCTCTCTAACCTGTGATGTACTCTAATATTTACTTTTCCATTCATTTTTTTAATGCTGTTTCTGGTCCACAAAATTGATTACATAACCCACTAAAGGGTGACAGGACACACTTTGAAAAAACACTTCTACAGTAGGATATAAAGGTTCCTAAGTGACCTATAAACTTGTATACTCTAATGTCTGGCAAATTCAATAAGGAACCTATGTAGAACAGGATACACATAATCAACGAATAGTAACAACCAGTAACATGGTATTTCCCATATTTTAAAAGAATTCATAACTGACTTTCTTTCTCACACACTCTACAATCTAAAATCTTACAACCTGGCCTCAGACTGATTCGAAAAATCGTGTGTCATTTAAAGACCAGAGGTTAAGTTCAAAAACAGACATGAAAAATAGCATAACAAAAACCCAAACACTATTATCCCAAATAACTTTTTACTTTTTATCTACTTGGCCAGTCAACACTTTCATTTAATCAAGGGTGATTTATACTCAATGAAGAAACCTTATTAACTATCTGGTCAAACTAACTTTACAGAAAGAAAAAACTATCATCCACAGGTCAAACGTTTTGCATAAAATCATATAGCTAGTAATAAGTAGCAGAACCAGTAAGGTAATGCAAAAAACATGGGCTTCAGAAGGGGGAAAAACCCTAAAATTAACATTCAGGCTCCCCTAATTGCTAGTTGAGTGAGTTGGGTAAGTTACTTCACCATGAAGTCTGCTTCCTCATCTTTAAATGAGGGATAACACTTGTCTCACAGGGCTTTTGTGAGGATTAAAAGAAACAATGTAAGCATGTAGTAAGAACTCACTAAATTCACTTTTCCTTCCTCTCCTAGTTCTCAACTCAATCTTCTCTCCAATAAATCAGCCTTTCCAACGCCAGTCAGTTTTTACAGGTATGAACAGAAATAGAAAAATAAGGAGAACTAAATGAATTCTTCATAAAACTGTATTCATTCAATTTTTTTAAAATAATCTATTCGAATTTTTCTGAGATTATTTCCTTTCTAGGGCTTTGATCATAAAAAATCCTTCTTTTATAAAATCATAAAGTGAATAGCACTTTTAATACACTGATTTGAAAAACTTGGGCACTCCATAAAGCTTCCATCATTTGAATTTTTTATAACTGGCTTATGTACAAGTCCAGGAATCTCTGTACTATGCACATCCTTACAACCACCACCACTCACTCAGTTCTCAGAAATCCGTTCTAAGAGACTATAAGACCATTCCTGACACTTCAATACAGAGCTGACCATCTACCTCCCTTGGCTCCCACTATATAGTATTTGGATTTTCATCCTAGCACAAATGCTAGACTGTAAACTCCTTAAGAATAGGAACCACATCTCACATCGCCAACTCAAGGTACTACAAACTCCACGCTCACTGGCAGAACTGTTAAATTTTGAGGATTAGAGGAACAACTGAAGAACTGGAGTAAACTGGAAAAGGATGTCACCTGATGCCAATGTTCACTAAAATCATCCCAATTTGGAAGATCAGTGGATTAGCAAAAAGATTTCGTCAAAGACTGTTACCAAAAAAATTTTTCAGAAACTACTCCAGTTTCACATAAAGAAAATTAAACTAAGAATCATGACCCTGATTTGAGTTTCCATCTGGATCTATCACTGTTTATGTGAACTTGGTGTAGCTAATCTACGCCTACAGGTCTCCAGCTATAAAACAGATACCCCTGCCTTTACGTACATCAAAGGACTGTTGTCTGGAAAACAGTGAAAAACCTTTCCATAAAAACCTTTTATAAATGTAAGAGGAAATTCATGAACAAAGTATTAACTAGGTATTATACAGCAATATTTAAAATGGCACACAACTTCAAGAGGAAGATGGGCATGGATGTGAGCTCTGGGCAAGTCTTCCCCAGCAAAAAGAGGAGGATTGGCAGCAGATGTTAGCTCAAAGGGCTAATCTTCCTCAAAATAAATAAATAAATAAATAAATAAATAAAATGGCACATAACTTCAGAATAAATTATTCTAAGTAAACTAGTCTAAGAATATAAATGACTGAGCTAATGCTAGTAAATAAATGGATGCTTCTAAAATATGGTGTACTTGAAAAGTTTGATATTGGAAATAAAACTGACTTCTTCATAATTACTGGGCATTCAGAGTCAACATTTAGAATACAGTGAACTAACCGGCTCTGTATCTTTTTAGTTTGAGTATAAAAACTAGTCTTCATTCTGTAAAGTTTTACGGTACGCTGTTTGGGTTGGATACCCTGGTCTATACAATCAAAAGATGGTGAAGGCAAAGCTTGAGATAACAAATAAATAAAAATAACTAGTCCTTTAAAACTACTCATTCATCATAAAATACTTATTTTTCCACTCTAGCTCCCAAAGGACGTCCTATGAGAGATTTCCATTAGCTATTAGCATCAAGAAGAAATCTGGATGTAGAACTTCTATGCAGGTTTTTTTCCCCTAAATCACCTTGGTCTCTGATTCACAGTTCAGAAAATTGGACTTTTAATCTTCTTCTTGATGAACATAAACAACAATCTCATTAACTACATCTAATTAAATCAGAATTAGTGATCATTTTGACTTATGCTATGTCAAATAGAAAATGTTTTCTTAGTTCTTGCAAGAGGGAACATTTAACTACTGAAAAGAATCTTATTAACTCAGGTATTGTTTTTAAAAACAGCAATGTATTTCCAAAATCTGTTCTAATGTTCTCAATCACCAGGTAAAGACATAAAATTAGTGACTGACCTCTTCAAAACTTTAAAATAAGGCTGGTTAGTCTAGTACATAACTAAAGTTGTGATTCTTAACTATTGGGGAGAGTCACACATTATTCAGAAATCTGATGAAAGCCACAAACCCCCTAGGAAAACGTACACCTGCACAAAAATTTCCATAACAATTTCAGGTAACCCAGAGACTACCGTTCCCCGGTCTACACTGCAGGGAAGACGTCAGACTCCATTAGTCCTCACTAACTTTCCCTTTTCGATTTGGAGAAAGGAAAAAACCTCTTCATTTTTTTCTTTCATGCAATTAAAGGATACTGTCAGAATAACAGTTGGAAAGCCAGAGGAGGTCAAAACACTACAATAAGCTAACGCAAAAATTCCGGGTTAAACAGCTTAACTAACATTCGTTATGCTTCTCCTGGGTAAGTGGTTCTCACCCTTGGCTGCACACTGGACTCACCCCGGGAGCTTTAAATTATACTTGATGCCTGGGTCCCACCATCAGAGATCCGGATTTTAGTGATTTGAACATCAGGATTCTAACAGCTCTCAAGGTGATTCTAGAGAGCAAAGGTTGAGAACCACTGTCCTAGACTGTCCTGGTCTTTAAAGCTACATCTGAATCAGGCACTTTTAAATTTTCAAAATGGAAGGAGAGAAAGGATGACTGTGGGTGCGTTTTAAATCGTTGGTTTTGAGCGTGGCCTAGCAGTGAACACACTGTGCACCCTCCCACCACCTCACTGGGCTGCGAGAACTTTCTCTCTCAACAGTGGTTCTGCTTAATGCTATGTCAATTCTGAAAATTCATAAAAGTTGATTTCTATGCTTAAACAATAGTTGTTTAAAGGTCTTTTATTTGGTTTATTTCTACACAAAACACAGTTGCCTGAAGCTTCCAGGATATCCACATGTGGACTTTTCCCAACATAATACATCGACAAAAATTTGGAATCTTAATATTACTTTAAAATCATTAGCAAAAGGCTCTCAACTATTTCCACAAAAGTGCTTTTTCAGCTTAGGCTGCACCAATTCAGAGTCCGAAAAGGTTCTCACTGTTTAACTTTTTCCGAGGCCCCTCTTATTCGAGGCCACGTAAAGAATTCCAACAGAGAATAGCTGTCTTATAACAAAATCTACATCGAGTAAATGCTCGGGACAATCAAAGTTGCGAAGAAAGAGAGAACCACAAATGAAGAGTGAGAGTTCTCCAGTTCCCAAGCCGAGTAACCTGGGTTTTCTTCCAAATCGAAGCAGTGAAAAGCTGGGGCACGAAACGAGCCGGGGGTAGTTGGGAGCAGCGGCCCGATGGGCCAGGCATTGAGCCAGAGGTTCAGAAGGATGGAAGGGGTCTGCAGAGACTCGGGGAGCCCCCAAACAGGCCGGGGGCGGTGGTGATGGGAGGCGGGGGACAACCGCAGAAACGGCCTGCCCCAGGCGGAAGGGAAACCCCCGCAGGTGGCAGACCCGGGGTCCCCGAGGTCGGTGGGGAGCGGAGGGGGGCCTCTCCCGAAGGAGGCAGGGGCGGGAGGCCCGGCGCGGCCGCGGGGAGCCGGCCCCGAGGGCGGGGGGCGGCCAGGCCCTCGGCCAGGAGGACGCAGCCGGGCAAGGGCCGCGCCGCGAGCCCCGAGGGCACATCTGAGGCGCCAGCCGGGCGGGGACCGGGCTCCCCGGGAAGACGCGGGGCAGCGAGCGCCGCGCTGACAGCTGCGCAGGCGGCAATTCGCGCGGCGCGGCCCCGGGGGCTGCGGGCGCGGCGCAGGCCAGGCCGCCAGGGACCCGGCCCGCTCTCCTCTCCGCCTGCGCTGCCCAGAGCAAGAGGCCCCGCACGCCGTTACCTTGTCGCAGTAGAGCCCCACCAGCTGCTTCATCCGCCAGTGTGGGGCGGTGAAGACGTCCACTTCTTCAGGGAAGGGCGCCATCGCCGCTGCCTCAGCCTCCGCCTCAGCAGCCGCGGCCGCCGCCTCTCCATAGACACCCTCGCCGCGGGGCAGAGGCGGCGCGCCCCCCTGCGCATGCGCCCGCCCCGTCGGCGCGCGCGCCCGGGCTGCCCGACCGGCCGGGAGGCGGGGGCGCGCGGGCCGCCGCCATGCGGTCCCCGTGGCCCACGTGACTGGGCGCGCGGCGGAGGCTCGCGCTTCCACCTCCCGCCTTCGCTCTTCATTCCTTGACCTTTTCGCCTGCCGCAAAAAGAAGCCAAGTCTTTTCACTGTTCCCCAACGTAAAACACACTGTCTGAGGGGAGGGGTGTCGCTTTAGGGGCGCTCTCAGCGCTTCTTCGGTTGCCGCTACGCCCACCAGGCCTTGAGGCCGTGACAGACCAGCACAATGGCCGCGGCCCGGGCCCTCCGGAGTCGCCCTTTGCCTCCCTGCTCCTCGCGGCTACTGCATTCGACCTCCACGCCCGCTGGGCAAAGGCCCCAAGGACTGAATGAACCATGACTGGTGGCTCCAAGATCTTGCGACCCACAGGAAAATCGGTGACGCGTGACAGGGCAGGACACGGGCGGCCTCGGCCGGCCGTTCAGGGGCAGGGCGGAGATCACGCATCTCCCGGGCGGGTAGGAGGAATTCTGGAGACTCCAAGGAGGGAAGAAGTCCCTGGGTATCAAGGAGGTGGGCATGCACCTCAAGCACGGGGATGCCACGTCAGGGATGTCTGAAGAGCGGTGTTGGGGGGGGCGGGGCACGCGAAGGTTAAGTGCCGGAAAGAACTTTGGTACACATCCCTCCATTTTAAGCCGAGGCTCAAAGAGAAAGAAGGAAACTAACAAGGTCAATGCCCAGAGAAAAGTCAGCCTGTCTCTGCCCCACAGATCACCTGGTCCCTGCCCCGGCTTGTCCAGGAGACCTAGGGAGACCCTCTTATGGACTCTGCTCACCCTGAACAAACCTTCGCTGATTGGCTAGAGGACTAATGGACACGGAGAGAAATAACCCCGGGAGGGGTTATGTTATTTGCTTAATGACGATAAACTCCAGGAGGGCAAGAACCAGATATGTTCCGTTACGCCCTATATCCCTGTTACTCTTTAACAGTTCCATGACAACATAGGGGTTTGATAAATATTGAGTAAATGATAGAGTAGAAGGAAGTGAAAAAGAACCTTGCAGTAGAGTTTATTTCTAATCTTACTATGTGCCATTTATTGACAAGCCCCGTGACCAGTGGTTAAAAGCACAGACTCTGGGGATGAAGTTAGATTCCTGGTTTTGCCAGATATACTTGTTCTACCTTGAGCAAGATGCTTGACTTCTCTGTGCCTGTTTCCTCGTATGTAAAATGTAAAAAGATGTAATGCTTCTATGGACCAAATGCTTGGGTTCCCCTCAAATTTATATGTTGAAGCCCTACCTCCCCCCATGTGATGTTATTAGGAGGTGGGCCTTTGGGAGGTAACTAGGATTAGATGAGGTCATGAAGGTAATGCCCTCATGATGAATTAGTGCCCTTATGAGAGTCACTAGAGAGCTTGCTTACCTTCTCTGTTCTGCCATGTGAGGCTGTAAGAAGAAATCTGCGTTCCGCAACCCTGAAGAGGGCCCTCACCATGCTGGTGCCCTGATCTGGGACTTCCAGCGTCCGGGATTGTGAGAAATAAATTTCAGTTGTTTATAAGCCACCCAGTCTATGATATATTATTATAGCAGTCTGAGCTGACTAAGACAAATACCTACCTCATAGGTTTGTTATGAGGATTAAGAAAGTTCATATATTTGAACTGCTTATAATAGTACCTGGCACATAGTAAGTACTGTCTGTAAGCTATTATTATTAAATAAAACAACTCTGTGAGATAGTGCTGTGGGAAACTAAGTCTTGGAAACATTCTGGTAATTGCCTAGGGTCCCACAAGTTAGTAAGTGAGTAATCTGGCTGTATGAGTCTAGGTCCCACGATACCCTCCCAGGCACTGTGTTAGTTGTGTAGGATATAAGAGATGATGGTTTGTACACAGTCTGCCCTAAAGAAACAGGAATAACACTTAAGAAATTGAATATAGTTAAGATCCTTAAGCTCTCCCTCTCTCTCATCCTCTCCTCCTTTCTCCTCTCTTTTTATACCCTGCTCTTTTGCTAGGGCTTTGCCTCTATATTTTTTAATATCCCCCAGAAGACATTTCCTTATTTCCCCTTTGTTTCTTTACTTCATTCTAGTCTTTGACTCTAAGTGTCCTGGAATGTGGAATCAGACCTCGCCTGAACCAGTTATGTAGAAAGAGATGAGCTCCATAAGAACATGCATTTTGTTTTATTCTCAGTCTTAGAACAATGCTTGTCATACAATTAGTACTCAATATTTGTTGAATAAAGAAAGGAATGAGGGAAGTGCGTGGCATTCTGTAAAATTTCCCCATTTTAACTAACTTTTAATGCACCATGTTTTATTTCCCAATACCTGTTTGTGTCTGTGTTGTTCACTAGTGTAACCCTAGAACCAGACACATTAAATAGGTGTTTAACAACAAAAAAGTCCATCCACACACAGAGTTTCAGTGTAACCCAGAATTTGAAGCTGTGTACTCAGCTTAACAGTAATAACAGCCACTTTGGACTCCGACCATTTCAGGGGATGCGTTTAAGATGACAAAATGAAAGAAATAAAGTAATAAAAAATAAGTCCTGTGGGTCATTCTTCCCTTTGAAAGAAGCTGTTGACATTAGCTCCATATGCTGAGTAATATAGCAATTAATCACCTGATATATCCAGATAAATAATTGATTTACATTAAACTTTAACCCCAGAAAGAAGACACTGATCAATGTGGTATCATTATTGTAGGTTTTTGCAACTACAGCAGATCAGGAACTGTCAGTAAGGCCAAGGTTGTTGGTTTAATCACCTCTCTATGATTTCTTCTGGTGTATGACAGCAAAGCAATTCTAACAGAACATCTAGCTAATGGCCACCACAAGAAGACTGGATACAGGCATATGAGCAGAGAAGTGAAAATCCATGTTGTATGGTGGCTTGTGGATTGGTGGTTCCTTCTTCTCTGCTCTCATTCTCTCTGAAAAACTGCATGCTATAGGGAAAAACAAAAGATGCCAAACCATTTCCCTGGTGACCTAAAAATATGATGACTCTAGGCCTCTTCTCTTCAAAACTAGGTATTTTCCAACCCTAGTTTTGCGGGCCACAGAAAGGGTTACTGGTCAGGGAAAGTCAATTCTAAGGCATTCAATTCTGTTTATTTGAGTATGTGACACAGCACTTCCCCATTAGGGGGTTAGTTGTGAAAACAAGCAATGAAAGAATGTTGCTATTGCAAACCAGTTGGAATCCCAGGCCTAACTCAGTACCAGAGTTGAACCTCATTGTTAGTCAAAATAGCTAATCAACAACTGCGGCACCAGGGTAGGTTGATTTAGGAGCATAGCTCTTAGGAGGGATGATGGCATTATTAAAAGAAAAGATGGAGACTGAGTTGAAATGCAATGCCAGATGCTACAGGTTTTTGCTTTTGTTTCATTTTCCTTTAGGATACTTTATATGCAAATGGACTGCAGTTTGCCCCAAACCCTTACTTTCTTTTTTTAAATTTAAATAGTGAAGATACAATAAAGCTTTTCACACCATGACTAAAAAAATTGGCAACAACTAATGGAATGGAAGCATCTTTGAGGGTAGAGACAGTGTCTTTAATGACATTGGGGAAATGAGTATGGTAGAATATTAATTGAAAAAAGCAGAATCAAAATTGTATATACAGTATAATCCATCCCAAGTTTACAAAAATGCGTAAAAGAATTGGAAATGAATGATGCAAAATCTTAACATCTGACTTGATTCCAAGATGGCGCCGTGAGTAGTCCTCTTTGTCTCTCGCCCTTCGAGTCTACAATTATTTGGACACTTATCGCTTGACAAAGGATATCCAGACAGCATCTCAGGACGTCTGAGACACCCACGCGACTATACATCGGAAGGCGGACGGACTTTCCTCCGGGAGGATGTGGAAATAGGTGAAAACTCTCCGACCCCGACGGGCAGCCTAGTACCCGCAAGCGGCTTTCTTCCAACGGACGCCCCCAGAGGATCCACACACATCTAGGGCAGGAGCGAGAACACAACAGAGGAGCGACGGTGGAAACAGGTGACCAGAACCCTACTTAAACCCCCTGCAATTACTCCTAAACGCAGAGGGAAACTTTGGAGTTGCACACCTGAGCCCGCGGGGAGAGTCTCTCCCCGCCATTGGCGGGGAGACCCAGCCTGGTGCTCGGGGCGCCCGGAGGGTCCCAGAGAGACGCCCGCCCCGGGGGACTAGGGATTGCCGGAGATCTCGGAGAGGACCGGGGCGGGGGAACTTTCAAAGGCGGGTCCGGCGACCCGGAGGGGAAGCGCCGGAGCTCCCCCAGGCAGCAGACAAAACTCTCTGTCTGCCATTAGCAGAGGGGCCACGCCCAGCATTCAGGGCTCCCGGCAGAGGCTCGGACAGAAGCCCAGAGGGCGGGGCGTCCCCCAGCTGCTGTTGCCCGCCCCGTGGGACTAGGGATTGCGGGAGATCTCGGAGAGGACCGGGGCGGGGGAACTTTCAAAGGCGGGTCCGGCGACCCGGAGGGGAAGCGCCGGAGCTCCGCCAGGCAGCAGACAAAACTCTCTGTCTGCCGGTAGCAGAGGGGCCACGCTGAGCATTCAGAGCTCCCGGCAGAGGCCCGGAGAGAAGCCCAGAGGACGGGGCGACCCCCAGCTGCCGTTGCCCACCCGGTGAGGCTAGGGATTGCCGGAGATCTCGGAGAGGACTGGGGCTGGAGAGAGTTCCAGAGACCCAGCTTAGTAGCCTAGGGGGAAACCCTACAGGCTCACAGAAGCCTTAGGGAAAGCCTCTGCACAGCACCAGTAGAAGGCACCCAGCCGCCAGCCACAAGGCTGGAAGACCCCAGGGCAAAAGCAGCATAGCTAGGTGTACTAACCACAGACTGTAGAAGATGCCAATAGCTCTCCTGCGACCCATAGAGGACAAGTGAGATTTGGTGGGTGCCGACAGCAACGGAGCGACAAATATAAGTGATCCCACCCCTGGCCGCTGGAAAAGCCCATAACACCGTTGCAGACCCCAAGGAGAGAGCGCATCTAGGTGGGCAACAACAGTAGGCCCCTGCAGCCTGAAGCCCCCCGTGACGGCCCCCACGGCAGAGGAGGGAATCCAAAGGGCCACTGTGGCTACGAAGAGGGGCCCAGGCCCAGTTAGCAACTACGGACAGGGTTCCTGGTTGGTGAAGTATAAACAGCTGCTCCCCCCACCGCAGCAGCTGAAACAAGTGAAAGGAGCAACTAAACTCTATCTCCATGCGGAGGCACAAATCAACATCATCAAGCAATATGAAAAAATACATTAAATCTCCAGAACAGAAAGAAAGTAACAAATACACAGAAAACAATCCCAAAGAAAATGAGATATATAACCTAAATGATGATGACTTCAAAACAGCCATCATCAAAATACTCACTGAGTTAAGAGAGAATTCTGACCGACAACTCAACGAGTTCAGGAGCTATGTCACAAAAGAGTTTGATACGATAAAGAAGAACCAAACAGAAATATTGGAAATGAAGAACACAATAGAGGAGATTAAGAAAAATCTAGATGCTCTGAACAGTAGGGCCGATAATATGGAGGAAAGAATTAGCAATTTGGAAGATGGCAATATAGAATTGTTGCAGGCAGAGGAGGAGAGAGAAGCAAGACTTAAAAGAAATGAAGAAACTCTCCGAGAATTATCAGACACAATTAGGAGATGCAACGTAAGGATTATAGGTATACCAGAGGGAGAAGAGAAGGAGAAAGGGGCAGAAAACCTATTCAAAGAAATAATGGCTGAGAACTTCCCAAATCTGGTGAGGGAGATGGATCTTCAGGTGACAGAAGCCAATAGATCTCCAAACTTTATCAATGCAAGAAGACCAACTCCACGGCATATAGTAGTGAAGCTAGCAAAAGTCAACGACAAGGAGAAAATATTAAGGACAGCCAGGCAAAAGAAACTAACCTACAAAGGAACCCCCATCAGGCTATCAGCAGATTTCTCAGCAGAAACTTTACAGGCTAGAAGAGAGTGGAATGATATATTCAAAAATCTGAAGGACAAAAACCTACAGCCGAGAATTCTCTACCCAGCGAAAATATCCTTCAAATACGATGGAGAAATAAAAACTTTCCCAGATAAACAAAAATTAAGGGAGTTCATTGCCACAAAACCTCCTCTTCAGGAAATCCTCAGGAAAACCCTCATTCCTGAAAAATCAAAAGAAGGAAAGGGGCTACAAAACCAAGAGCAGAGGAGATAAGTAGAAGGACAACAACAGAGAGTAGCAGCTCTACATCAGAACAGATTAAACCATGGGACGAGAAACAAAGGAAACTGAAGAAAACCGGAAAACAAGACACAAAATGGTAGTGGTAGGCCCCCACGTCTCAATAATCACTCTAAATGTAAATGGATTGAACTCCCCAATCAAAAGACACAGAGTGGCAGGATGGATCAAAGAACAAGATCCAACAATATGCTGCCTCCAGGAAACACACCTCAGCCCCAAAGACAAACACAGACTCAGAGTGAAGGGATGGAGAACAATACTCCAAGCTAATAATGAACAAAAGAAAGCAGGTGTCGCTATACTAATATCAGACAAGGTAGATTTCAAAGCAAAACAGATAAAGAAAAACAAAGAGGGACAGTATATAATGATAAAAGGGACTCTCCACCAAGAAGACATAACACTTATAAATATATACGCACCCAACACAGGAGCACCAAAATTTGTAAAGCAACTCTTAATAGAACTAAAAGAAGACATCAACAACAATACAATAATAGTAGGGGACCTCAACACACCATTAACACCAATGGACAGAACATCCAGACAGAAAATCAACAAGGAAATAATAGAATTAAATGAAAAATTAGACCAGATGGACTTAATAGATATATATAGAACACTTCATCCAAAAACAGCAGGTTACACATTCTTCTCAAGTGCACATGGAACATTCTCAAGGATTGACCATATTTTGGGAACCAAAGCAAACATCAATAAATACAAGAGAGTTGAAATAATATCAAGCATCTTTTCTGATCATAACGCTATTAAACTAGAAATCAACTACAAGAAAAAAGCAGAGAAAGGTGCAAAAATGTGGAGACTAAACAACACGCTTCTCAACAAACAATGGATCATTGAAGAAATTAAAGAAGAAATCAAATATTATCTGGAGACAAATGAAAATGAGAACACGACATACCAAATCATTTGGGATGCAGCAAAAGCAGTCCTAAGAGGGAAATTCATCGCAATACAGGCTCACCTCACTAAACAAGAAAAAGCTCACTTAAGCAACCTCAAACGACACCTAACAGAACTAGAAAAAGAAGAACAAACAAGGCCCAGAGTCAGTAGAAGGAGGGAAATAATAAAAATAAGAGCAGAAATAAACGATATTGAAACAAAAAAGACAATAGAAAGGATCAATGAAACAAAGAGTTGGTTCTTCGAAAGAATTAACAAAATTGACAAACCCCTAGCCAGACTCACCAAGAAAAGAAGAGAGAAATCGCAAATTAATAAAATCAGGAATGACAGAGGAGAAATCACAACAGATACCAATGAAATACAAGAGATCATAAGAGAATACTATGAAAAACTATATGCCAACAAATTGAACAACCTGGAAGAAATGGACAAATTCCTAGACTCCTACAATCTCCCCAAACTGAATCAGGAAGAAATGGAGAATCTGAATAGACCAATCACAAGTAAGGAAATAGAAACGGTAATCAAAAACCTCCCCAAAAATAAGAGTCCAGGACCAGACGGCTTCTCTGGAGAATTCTACCAAACATTCAAAGAAGACTTAATACCTATTCTCCTCAAACTGTTCCAGAAAATTGAGAAAGATGGAGAACTCCCTAACACATTCTATGAAGCCAACATCACTCTGATCCCCAAACCTGACAAGGACAACACAAAGAAGGAGAACTACAGGCCGATATCACTGATGAACATAGATGCAAAAATCCTCAACAAAATTTTGGCTAACCGATTACAGCAATACATCAAAAAGATTATACACCATGATCAAGTGGGATTTATACCAGGGACACAGGGATGGTTCAACATCCGCAAGTCAATCAACGTGATACACTACATCAACAAAATGAAAACCAAAAACCACATGATCATCTCAATAGATGCAGAGAAAGCATTCGACAAGATCCAACACCCATTTATGATAAAAACCCTCAGTAAAATGGGTATAGAAGGAAAGTACCTCAACATAATAAAGGCCATATATGATAGACCCACAGCCAACATCATACTCAATGGACAAAAGCTGAAAGCCATCCCTCTGAGGACAGGAACAAGACAAGGGTGCCCACTTTCACCACTCCTATTCAACATAGTTCTGGAGGTGCTGGCCAGAGCAATTCGGCAGGAAAAAGAAATAAAAGGAATCCAAATAGGTAACGAAGAAGTAAAACTCTCGTTGTTTGCAGACGACATGATCTTATACATAGAAAACCCCAAAGAATCCACAGAAAAACTATTAGAAATAATCAACAACTACAGCAAAGTAGCAGGGTATAAAATTAACGTGCATAAATCAGTAGCATTTCTATACACTAACAATAAACTAACAGAAAAAGAACTCAAGAACTCTATCCCATTCACAATCGCAACGAAAAGAATAAAATACCTTGGGATAAACTTAACCAAGGAAGTGAAGGATCTATACAATGAAAACTACAAGACTCTCTTGAAAGAAATAGGCGATGACATAAAGAGATGGAAAGACATCCCTTGCACATGGATTGGAAGAATAAACATAGTTAAAATGTCCATACTACCTAAAGCAATATACAGATTCAATGCTATCCCAATCAGAATCCCAAGAACATTCTTCACAGAAATTGAACAAACAATCCTAAAATTCATATGGGGCAACAAAAGACCGCGAATTGCTAAAGCAATCCTGAGCAAGAAAAACAAAGCCGGCGGAATCACAATCCCCGATTTCAAAACATACTACAAAGCTACAGTGATCAAAACAGCATGGTACTGGTACAAAAACAGGTCCACAGATCAATGGAACAGAATTGAAAGCCCAGAGATAAAACCACACATCTATGGACAGCTAATCTTCGACAAAGGAGCAGAGGGCCTACAATGGAGAAAAGAAAGTCTCTTCAACAAATGGTGCTGGGAAAACTGGACAGCCACATGCAAAAGATTGAAAATTGACCATTCTTTTTCACCACACACCAAAATAAACTCAAAATGGATCAAAGACCTAAAGATTAGGCCTGAGACAATAAGTCTTTTGGAAGAGAATATAGGCAGTACACTCTTTGACATCAGTTTCAAAAGAATCTTTTCGGACACTGTAACTCCTCAGTTGAGGGAAACAATAGAAAGAATAAACAAATGGGACTTCATCAGACTAAAGAGCTTCTTCAAGGCAAGGGAAAACAGGATTGAAACAAAAAAACAGCTCACTAATTGGGAAAAAATATTTACAAGCCACTTATCCGACAAAGGGTTAATCTCCATAATATACAAAGAACTCACACTGCTTAACAACAAAAAAACAAACAACCCGATCAAAAAATGGGCAGAGGACATGAACAGACATTTCTCAAAAGAAGATATGAATATGGCCAATAGACACATGAAAAGATGTTCATCATCGCTAATCATCAGGGAAATGCAAATCAAAACTACACTAAGATATCACCTTACCCCCGTTAGATTGGCAAAAACATCCAAAACCAAGAACGACAAATGTTGGAGAGGTTGTGGAGAAAGAGGAACCCTCATACACTGTTGGTGGGAATGCAAACTGGTACAGCCACTATGGAAAACAGTATGGAGATTTCTCAAAAAGTTAAAAATAGAAATACCCTATGACCCAGCCATCCCATTACTGGGTATCTATCCTAAGAACCTGATATCAGATATCTCAAGAGTCCGTTGCACCCCTATGTTCATCGCAGCATTATTTACAATAGCCAAGACGTGGAACCAGCCTACATGCCCAGAAACTGATGATTGGATAAAGAAGATGTGGTATATATACACAATGGAATACTACTCAGCCATAAAAAAAGACGAAATTGGCCCATTCACAACAATGTGGATGGACCTCGAGGGCATGATGTTAAGCGAAATAAGTCAGTCAGAGAAAGACGAACTCTATATGACTCCACTCATAGGTGGAAATTAGCATATTGATAAGGAGATCTGATCGGTGGTTACCAGGGAAAAGGGGGGGTGGGGGGAGGGTACGGAGGGGGAAGTGGTGTACCCACAACATGACTAACAAAAATGTACAACTGAAATCTCACAAGGTTGTAATCTATCATAACATTAATAAAAAAAAAAAGAAAATTAAAAAAAAAAAAAATCTTAACATCTCTGAGTGATAAGAATTATAGGTGATTCCTTCCCTCTGTCGTATTTTTCTATTCTTTCCAATGTTTTAAATGAGCATATTTTACTTTTAATATCAGAAATGCAGAAATGAATATGTTACAATCTAATGAAAACTATATTTTACAGATACATTTAAAAGGGGTTAAAAGGACATATATCAAAATGTTGACAATGGCTTTTGGTGGTGGGATTGTGGCTAATTTGGGGGAGGGAAGAAGCTACTGTTTTCCCAAAATTTTAACAAAAATTTTCCCAAAATTTTGTAGTTGAAAAACAAAAATTTTTCTTTTTAAGATTTCAGTTTAATTAACAGCAACCACCATTAGATCCATAATGTCGGAGCTATATCCAGGCTCTTGGAGGCCCATCCTACCTGAAAGACATATAGAGAGAGTCCTAGGATGCTTCCTCTACCTGTTTCTGCAGACCTATGCCTTCATCTCCCGCCAAATGGTCCCATCCTTCTGACATGGGACTTTCCCAATTTGTCACTAGGAAGCCATTCCAGTGAGTTCTAGCTGGGTTCTACTCCTTAGACCACCAAGCCCCTGTGACACTTCCTGCTTGACACACACACAGGGCCCTCTTCACCTTGGCTAGCCCTCCCTAGCCAGCCAAGGTTGCTGCCAGCTCTTTTAAGAGTCCGCATAGTTGCTCAAAAGTTGAGGGCTATCTGCCACATTGGGCATTTCCCTGTTCAGTGGCCCTTTGTGCTTACAATGAGTCTTAGTATCCATTCCCAGAACACATGCTTCCCATTCTTGACAAAAAGAATAGGGCATGATTGGAATACAGGTGCTACTTACTATGCCTTTTTTCAAGGTGTGGAGCTCTCTCCCCTAGAAGCAGCTCATCAATACTCATCAAAAAGAAATGCTTGGACATATACAAAGGCATAGGATAACAGAAGAGCTGAGGGCCGGCCCGCTGGCGCAGCGGCTAAGTTCGAACATTCCGCTTCTCGGCGGCCCAGGGTTTGCCAGTTGGGATTCCAGCTGTGGACATAGCACCGCTTGGCAAAAGTCATGCTGTAGTAGGCGTCCCACATATAAAGTAGAGCATGGATGTTAGCTCAGGGCCAGTCTTCCTCAGCAAAAAGAGGAGGATTGGCAGTAGTTAGCTCAGGGCTAATCTTCCTCCAAAAAAAAAACCCAGCCAATACAGAAGAGCTGAGAAGAGGAAGAGGTGTAAGAGAAAAAGGGACAGATGGGACAGAAATAAGAAGAGGAGGAAAAGAAGAGTAGGGGAAGGAGTAAAGGAAAGGAAAAAAGACATATTTGGAAGTGGAGAGAAGAAAACAGTAATTAAAATGTATTGAGGTCTGACTGTGTACCAGCCACTGTAAATGCTTTACATGAATCATCATGTATAATCTTCACAACTACCATATGTGGAAGGTTCTACTATTCTTCACACTTGACAGAAAAAAAAACAACGTTTAGAGTATTGACTTGTCCAAGGTCATACAGCTAGTTAGTGGAAAATCAGGGATATAAATCTATGTCTTTCTCATCCTAGAATGTGTACTTAACCTTACACTGAAAAACAATTCTCTGTCATTAGTTTATGTCAACCAGCTAAATGCCTAATATGTGCTATTAACCTCTGAACTGAAGACAAAGGTGACTAAGAAGAATGTGGACTACACCACAAACTACATAAGTTTCCAAATATAGAGTAATCCAATTCCTTAGATTACCTTTCGAAGACAAGTAGTTTAGATAATGCTAAGGTCATAGTTTGCTTCATTACAAATATGGAGATCTAATGTGTATAGTAGTCGATACTGTTTCTCTGCAAAAATTCCAGACAGATAAGAGCCTCCCGTTTCCTAAACATACGTGTGTATCACTTACCTTGTTCTTAATAAATATGGCCAAGTCAACACCAACTCCTTGACTTCCCATCCAAGGCTCTATTATAGGCTGACTTGCAAGGAGCAGGATGGTACAGTGTGTATAGACTGAGGGAAGGCGGTTAGTCTCATGGACAACTTGACTCTACTGTTTGAAACATGTAGAAAGGGAAAGTACCACAAGTTTCTGGAATGGAAAGGAACCATAAGCTTCCTGTAAATTGTCGGGTTTACATTCACTGTAATGATGAAATCTGGCAGGCGATTGCTTAATCACTGCCTACAGAGAGGGGGAAAAAAGAGTATTTAGGGAAGTATCAGTTCTGTTTCCTTCCTCCCTCCCCCTGACATTTTTTTCAAAAACTCATAAACCCAAAACACCCATAAAGCAACATAAGGCATTACATAAGGCAACTCCCAGAAAATTTTAAAATGCCGAGAGCTATGCAGGCAGAAAGAAACAGGAATGTCATATATACCTCTAATTCCCATTAACTAATAGCTGAGTTTTTTGGAACAATCTAGCTAATACATAAAACAGAGACCTGAGTTTTAATTCCACCTCTGCCACTACCTACCTACCCACAGGACCTTGTAAAAATCACTTGTGCATTCTGGGACTTCAGTTTCCTCATCTGTGCAGACCTGTGAAGATGAAGTCTGGGATGCTTTTGAGACTGATAAGGGGTGATAAATAATTAATACATATTAATTAATCTACAACATATGTAAAAAGGACTCTCCCAGGCAAGTGCTTACCTATTATGGGAAATCAGTCACCAACCAACTCAGATAAGTCTAAGAGTTAGTTGACCTTTAACCAATCATTATTTTCTTTATGTAACTAATTTAACCGTGATTCATTCCATTCACCTTTCCTAAAATGTCTCTACCAAAGTGATTATTTGGACTACTACAGATCTTTTGCCTTATGTGCAGGATTGTAATAAAACATTGACATATGCTTGTAACTGAACTGTTTGAAAAGTATTTTTAACAGTAGAGAGACAGCAAAGCAAAGTGGGTAGAAGTATGGACCATCCTCATCAGTAAAATGGGATAGTGAGTCTCTACTTTACAGGATGTCCTGAGAATTACATGTTGTATGGAAGTTAGTAGAAAGCCTGGAATAAGGAGCACTAAATATTAGCTATTACTTTTACCTGGAAAATGAGGAGATTAGACAAGATGGTCTTTTGGTCTCCTCAAGTTCTCACTTTCTGGGACCCTAGAAAGAACACTTTGAAAGCTGTTTCTTTAGGTTAATTCTACAAATTAATTTAACTGGAGAAGGGAGGGACTCAGAGTTAGATTTGGCTACGTGACAGAAAACACAAAATAACAGTGGCTGAAATAAGATAGAGGTTTTTTCTTTTTCTCGTGGTACTAGTTATCTATTGCTGCATAACAAATTACCCCAAAACTTAGTGGCTTAAAACAACGTTTAATGTTTCATAGTTTCTGCGGATCAAGAATTCTGGCAAAAGAAAGAAGAACAAAGCTGGAGGTATCATGCTTCCTGATTTCAAGCTATGCTGCAAAGCTATAGTAATCAAAACAGTATATGATACTGGCACAAAAACAGACACATAGATCAATGGAACAGAATAGAGCCCAGAAATAAATCCATGCCTATATGGTTAATTAATCTACCACAAAGGAGGCAAGAATATACAATGGGGAAAAGACAGTCTTTTCAATAAATGGTGTTGGGCAAACTGGACAATCACATGCAAAAGAATGAAATTGAACCACTTTCTTACACCATATACAAAAATAAACTCAAAATGCATAAAAGACTTAAATGCAAGACCTGAAACCATAAAACTTCTAGAAAAAACAAAGGCAGTAAACTCTTTGACATCGCTTTTAGAATATTTTTTTGGACTGGTTGCCTCAGGCAAAGGCAAAAAAGCAAAAATAAATAAATGGGACTGCATCAAACTAAAAACCTTTTGCACAGTGAAAGAAATCATCAACAAAACAAAAAGGCAACATACTGAATGGAAGAATATATTTGCAAATTATATATCCAGTAAGGAGTTAATATCCAAAATATATAAAGAACTCATACAACTCAATACCAAAAAAATAAATAATCCAATCAAAAAATGGGCAGAGGACCAGAATAGACATTTTTCCAAAGAAGACATACAGATGGCCAACAAGTGTATGAAAAGGTGCTCAACATCACTAACCATCAGGGAAGTGTAAAACAAAACCGCAATGAGATATTACCTCACACCTGTCAGAATGGCTATTATCCAAAAGAAAACAAGTAAGTGTTGGGGAGAATGTGGAGAAAAGGAAATCCTGTGCACTGTTGGTGGAAAATTAGTGCAACCACTATGGAAAACAGTATAGAGGTTTCTCAAAAACTTAAAAATAAAACTACCATACAATCCAGCAACACCACTTCTGCGTATTTATCCGAGGAAAAAAACCACTAATTTGAAAGAATATATGCACCCCTATGTTCATTGCAGCATTATTTGCAATAGCCAAGATATGGAAGCAACCTAAGTGTCCATAGGGAGATGAAAGGCTAAAGAAGATGTGGTGTATATACATTAAAAAGCCGTTAAAAAATTTAAATCCTCCCATTTGCAACAACATGGATGGATCTAGAGGGTATTATGCTAAGTGAAATAAGCCAGAGAAACAAGAATATCATATGATTTCACTTATATGTAGAATCTTAAAAAAAAAAAAATGAACAAAACAAAACAGAAACAGACTCATTGATACAGGGGAAAAATTGGTGGTTGCCACAGGGGAGGGGCATGGCAAGACGGGCAAAATAGGTGACAGGGATAAGAGGTACGAACTTGCAGTCATAAATTAGTCATGGGGATGTAATGTACAGCATAGAGAATATAGTCAACAATATTGTAAAAACTTTGTATGACAGGTAGTAACTAGTCTTATCAGGATGATCATTTTGTAACGTAAATAAGTGTTGAATCACTATGTTGTACACCTGAAACTAATATAATATTGTATATCAACTATACTTCAATGAGAAAAAAAAGAATTCCAGAGTGGCTTAGCTGAGTCATTATAGCTCAGGTTCTATTTTTTTTTTTTTTTTTAAGGAAGATTAGCCCTGAGCTAACATCTGTTGCCAATCCTCCTCTTTTTGCTGAGGAAGACTGGCCCTGAGCTAACATCTGTGCCCATCTTCCTGTACTTTATATGTGGGATGCCCACCACTGCATGACTTGCCAAGTGGTGCCATGTCCACACCCAGGATCTGAACGAGCAAAGCAGAGCTCACGAACTTAACTGCTGCACCACCGGGCTGGCCCTCAAGTTCTTTGATGTGGTTGCATTCAAGCTGGCAGGCTAGCCTCATAAAATAAAACAGTAAGTCATATTAACCTAGTCTGCAGGGTAAAAAAATGAATAAATTAGAGATGGTTGTGAAATATTTACCAAACGTAAATGTCCAATCTGAGTCAGCTTTATGGTGGGTGAAATAAAAGGAATGCTGTTATTCATGAAGAATTACAGATTTACATGTGTTTAATCTTTCAGTCTCTAACTGAACATTCCTGAGAAATGATATCACTCCTTTTACATACAGCATAAGACTTCTGTGATCTTCCTCTCCAAATGTAAGGGTGAATTAAGCACTGATGATAGCCATCAGCTATGAAAGACTAAATACCACGCACTACATTACCTCACAACATTGTCAAGTAGGTCCTGTCAACCCAATTTTACAGGTGAGGGAACCAAAGCTCAGAGAGCACAAGTTGGATCTGAAGCCACGTCTCTAGTTTTCACTGCACTGCAATGCTTTTTCCTTCTACTACAGCTATCACACTTTACTTTCTGTTCAACACAAGTCTTACCATGTAGCCTTGCTGGGAGCTTCATCAGTGGAAAGGGGTGCAGAGTGGGAAGTAATGTACAGCAGAACAGGAGGCAGGGTACACACTGCTTCAAGGTTCTTAGCTAAGTGCTTGGTCTCAGCTAAATGATAGAAAATCTGAAATAATAATTAAGAGGTAATAAAGTGCATAGTACTGCCAATGCAAGTGCAATAAGACTTCAACCAGAGAGGTCAGATGCCAAGGCTATCTGAACTAGCCCCATCCCTTGGTATTCCTCAAAATATGGTCCTGGGGGAAACTGACTGGAATCACAACAGGTCCTTTTAAAGATTGATTTTTGAGACTCAACCTTGGAAATTTGACTCAGTACATTTGGGGCAAAGTCTCAGACTCTATATATGATTCTTATGAGACTAAAGTTTGAGAAATACTATTCCAGTTACCAACTATGCTTCCATAATTAAAATTGTTTTTCAAACTTGATAAAGTGATTATAGAATTCATGGAACTCATGGTATCATTTGCAAAACACAATGACATGATATGCTAAATGTAGTAGCTAAATTTGAAAGACAGGTTACTATACAAGTAGCATAGGCTTTGGAAATAAACAGACCTGAGCTCAAATCTCTCCTCTGCTGCTTAGTAACTATGCAACTGTGGGCAAGTTCCTAAACATCTTTGAGCCTTAGTTTCCACTGCTGAAAAATATTGATTATAATACCCTGATGGTATTATAACCATAACAACCTGATGGCTTGTTGTGAAGATTGAAGATAATATATGTATAATGCCTGGCACATGGTAGCCATAAATGATAGGTATTTTTATTATTAAACCTCTAACACTGCATGAAATAGGAAACTATATCTTAATAAACTCTAGTACTAAGAGACATTAGGGGCCACAGGTTTCAAATGATTCGAGCCATTATAGTGGTTCACCGTTTCAGCTTTGGAATCAGATTGTCTGGGTTGAAATCCCAGCTGGTCTACTTTCTCACTGACCACCAGCAGAGTAAAGCAGAACTTCTTTTGCTTTCTGGGAAGGAGGCTTTTGTTAATATTAAGTCACAATTCTGCTCACAATTCCGGTAAATAAACTGTGAAATAGAAATAAGACTACCTATCTGACAGGATTGTGTGAGGATTAAATGAGATTACACAGGTGAAGAGTTTATGACAGTGTCTGGCACATGATCAAAGTGATTTAAAAAAGAAAAACCTGCTCATTTCTATTATTATTCAACAAACACTTACTGTGTGACTACCATGTGCCAGATTCAGTATGTCCAAAAGTGAACTCACCATTTTATCTGTTCTCTGAGTTTGCCAAGCCTTCTGTATTCTAATCTCACTGACTTTTATTGCTGTTCATCTAGTTACTCTACCTAGAATAATGATAGCAAACAAACTTGAGCACAAGGCACTATTCTAAGGATGTTTTTCGCAGAATGACGATTATAATTCCTACTTTACAGATGAAAAAACTGAGATGGAGAGGACACGTAATTTGCCCACGGGTATCCTGTTAATAGCAGAGCCAACATTCAAATTTGGGCAGTTTAGCCCCAGAACCTGTATCTTTTAATGTACAGGATAGTGCCTCTGGAGATTTTGGAGTTATTTTAAAAGCTTTCACTCTGAATCACTTCCATATCTAATAAGACACATCATCCTCTTAAACATCTCTAATCTAGCCCCTCTTCTCCACTCACACTGATATGGATCTCTTCTGGGCCCTACTTTTCTTCTGCTTCAACTACTGGTCTCCATGATTTTAGCTGCTTTTCATTCAATCTTTCTGCCAACAACTATTCGGAAATGTTTCTAAAACATAGATCTGACAAATGACTCTTCCTTAGTTAAAAACATTTAATGGTGTCCCAATTTCTACAGAATAGGACCCAAATACCCCTATGTGTCATTCAATGAGGCACCTAGTGCAGTACCTTACTTACAATATTGAATGCACTGCATTTTATTTTCATTAATAGGAATATGTTTTTTCCCCACTAAAGTGCGCCCTTTTTGAAAGTAGGGACACTGTTTTGTTCATCTTTATATAGCCTTATATCCCCAGGCCACAACAGCTCACAGGTACAAATGAAGTCACAATATCATAACTATGTGCATCTTAACGATTCATTGACCCACCAGCAAGTACAGAACCTGTAGTTTCACCAAAACTTCCCCTCCACTGCAGCACTATTCACAATAACTAAGACTTGAAAGCAACCCAAGTGCCCATCAACAGATGAATGGATAAAGAAGATGTGGTATATATTCACAGTGGAATACTACTCCCCCATAAAAAAAGATGAAATCTTGCCATTCGCAACAACATGGATGGACTTTGAGGATATTATGCTAAGCGAAAGACAAATATGGTATGATCTCATCCATATGTGGAAGATAAACTAACAAACAAACACATAAATACAAAGAACAGATTGGTGGTTACCAGAGGTGGAGGGGGAGGGGTGGGATGTGTATGAAAGGGGTAAGGGAGCACAAGTGTATGGTGACAGATGGTAATTAGTCTTTTGTGGTGAAATCGATACAGTCTATACAGAAGTCGAAATATAATGAGGTACACCTGAAATTTATATGTTCTAAATCAATGTTACATCATTTAAAACAAAAACAAAAACAAAAAAACTTCCCCACTATTACTACAAAGCAATTCTGAATCCCCAGGGATGTTTCTCACATGCTCAGGAACAAATTCACTCCCATTATAGCTATGCTGCTACCCCAGAGAACAAGTGAGCCACTGTGTCTCTTCCATTCTTCCTCTGGGCCTTGAATTCTCAAGTAGTCATCATGAGCTTGGGTGCCAAGGCAGCAAAGAATGGCTTTCTTCTTTGTGACATACTGTTAAAGAGGTCCCACAGGACAGTTGCTTCAGCCTCCTGTGTTTAGTGAAGTAGCTTTCAATTGTACTCATTTAGAGCCCTCTGGCTCCCGGGCATCATATATGCTATCAGGGGTCTGAGACAGGGCAAATTTGAGTACAGCCATACTGTCATATTCAGAATCCCTCCTTCACTCCAACAATGGTTTTAGTATTGGTCTAACTCACTTCTTTTTCCCTTAGGATGATCTGCCTTGCATAAGTTACCTCCGCAAATTCTGTAAAACTTTTATAGAGCCAGCCTACCAGTATGCCAGACGTATGCAAAATTATCTGAATCCCAGAGTACTCACAGGGAATGCTCAAGCTATACACTCCAAGCTGTACATCTCACCCCTTCCCAACTTGTCTCACGCCCCTCACCAACTCTATGCCTAGCGTGGAGCTTTGTGCATACTAGAGCCTCAATCAATGTTTTTAACATGTAACAAAAAATAAAATCCTATGCCACTTGAGCAGAGCTAAAGTTTATCTGAGGAAAGTAACACAAACTTAGGATGAAACTACCCGGCCCTCAGTCCAAAACTACACAGAAATCCTGACATTTAAGGAAAACAAAACAAAACCAAACCCAAAAACCAAAACCAAAACCATGGGCTCTCAGCTGAGAAGGATTTAGCTGTTGCTAGGACTCTGATGACTACAGTATACCTGCATCTATGTTCTCCAAAGGAGCCCTCCAAAGGAATCTGGGTCACAAGTGAACTGTTCAAGACCACATGCCACACCCTTGGGCTGAAGCAAGAGGAAGTTGATTCACTTTCCTTGTGACCAGTTGAAGACAGAATTGCCTCAAGTCCCTATTGCCACACTCTTTTTAAAAACAGACCATTTTGTTATTGTATTCATATAATGCAAATCTCTTGGGCTGATTTGACTTTTCAGTTTTTGTTTTTTTATTTTTTATTTTTTCAGGAAGATCAGCCCTGAGCTAACATCTGCCAATCCTCCTCTTTTTGCTGAAGAAGACTAGCCCTGAGCTAACATCTGTGCCCATCTTTCTCTACTTTTTTATATGCGGGATGCCTGTCACCATGGCATGATGAGCGGTGCCACGTCCGCACCCGGGATCTGGACCAGCCAACCACAGGCTGCCAAGGCGGAACGTGCGCACTTAACCGCTGTGCCACCAGGCCAGTCCCATCTTTTCAGTTTTTAAATGTATGAGATATTTGTTGTTTTGATGAAACTGCCAGCCTGTTAGGCAATGTGGTATTAACAGAGATAATTTATTCCAATCGCTAACTAGATTAGAGTTTTAAACAACGGTAGTGTTTTCAGTTCACTGGTATTAAGCTTCATTTAAAAAGAACTTACTAGATGTTGAATACTGTCTAGTTTAAATATGAACATAATAAAACATTAGTACTATTACAAATTGCAACTATTAATTATGAAAACCTCATCCCACTCTTAATGGTTTGAATCCTGGTATAGTGCAAGTGGCATTTAAATACATGTCATAGTTTCTAGGTTCTGTTCTTTGGCTCTTTCACTAAACAACCAGATGATCATGGGCAAGCTCTTTAACCTTTATGGCAACCCATGAGAAAACATGTAAAAGTGCCTAGCATAACACTTGGCATATTTTATAGGTATTCAATATTTGTTAAAATTGAAGTTTTAACACATATTAAACAACTTATATGCTTTATGAGTTACATACTAAGTAGCAGTACCCGTCTATTTGACATGCAGATCTGGAAAGACTCATTACATTCAAATGAGACAAAGCAAAGTTTTATTCTGCATCTAAATGAGAATCAAATGGCACAGTATGGTGCTTTTTTAAACAATAGTCACAAGCTAACTGAGTATTGAAACCAGCAAATCTTTTTAATAGAAAATGCCCAAGCAACTTACTCAAAGTCTGAGCAAGGACTGTGTCTACTGCCGCATATACTGTGATCAACTGTGGCCACTGTTATGAGAAACAATTAATGAACAGGATGGGATAAATAAAACATGAATTGGCTGGGATATTTTTATTGCTGTCTTCTCATTTGATTTCCTGGTGTAAGATGGTCAGTTTAACAATCACCTTAATGGAAGAGCTAATAATTGTACAATTAAATGTTTGGCTAACATAATTCAATTGGTTGTGACAAATGTGTGAAGGAACGTCATCTGCTACTGACAGAAAGTATCAAGATTTTCAGTTACAAATGTTCAGTCCATTTGTCAGAAAACATCCAGTGTGATATTTTTGAATTTATAACTTGTAACACTTCAATTAAACTGATACAAATTGCACTTACATCAAATTTTTTAGAATAAAAGGAATAAAGAATGATGAAGTACAACAGTGTTCAAGTTCAACTGCTGGATCTGGGATGTAGAATATGGAGAAAAATATTTATTTTAAACAGCAAATTTTGACTTCATTCAAGCTACATTCCAAAAAGAATAACAGAAGTACAAAATATTATAATGAAGATAATTTAATATGTGGGTTTATCAAATTGTCAATAACATTCTTAAAATAAAAGCTTAAAATCTTCAAAATTAAAAAGTTACTTGGAAACAACACGCTGAACCTACTGATAAAGAAAGAGAAAAAAAATACATTAAAGTTCTCAGTCTAATTTCTTCATCATTTCACCATTGTTAGCGATAAAACTTTACTATCATCCTTAAAGCATATTGTGAGACAGAAGAAAAAACAACTCACACAGTTTCTTACAGCATGTATAGATATGGTGTGTATTAACCTTAAATCTCAGCTAATTAATTAAAAACTATGCAGAGTGACAGCACAGTAGCTCATTTATTTTTTACTGCTGCAGAACATTTAGAAGCAATACTTATCACAAGTCTGCAGAGATTTCAAAATCCAATTTGATGAGAACAAGCTGAATAACACTTTTAGTTTGTTGGATATATGTAGCAAGATCAGTTAGTACAGGATATGTTATGTTGTTTAAATACAACTTCACACAAAACTAAATTAGATATATTTATAGTAGATAATATATTGCTGGGTAATATAAACTTTAAAAAATGTGTTATCATGGGAAATTGCAAACATACACAAGAACAGAGACAATGGTATAATAAACACCCCCATGTATCCAATATCTGGCTTCAATAATTATCAACTAACACACAATATAACAAAACTCTTTCATCCAAAGACATTCTGCTGCTTTCACTGAGGTATTGAAAAACACAGTGAAAGTTATTTTTACTAAATATTCAATACTACTTGGTCAACTATTTTTTCCTAGTTGAAAAGCAATTAATATTTGGCAAACATTTCCAAAGACAATATCTAATAATATCACATATTTAACTATTATTTTCAGCATTTCTGATGAACTATCTTTACAACAACGGGTGTTTATACAACACTCAAATATATCCAAGGGTCCCAAAAGGCATTACTGTCATGGCAGTATTCACCCTAGCTATTACATGCTCCCTTAATTTTCACCACATATGGAAGGGAACATTTTCAAGACATTTTGAAAGAAATAAAATTAAAGATATTGTTAACATCTCACTTTCCTGACACAAACTTTGTAAAAGCTTTATGGAGGTATAACTGACATACAATGAACTACACATATTTAAAATGTATGATTTGATGTTTCAACAAAGGCATAAACACAAGAAACTATCACCTGAATCAAGACAATGAATATCTCTACTATGCCCAAGTTTCCTGGGGCCATTGGTAAGCCCTTTCTCTTGCTTTCCCCAGCCCCACCTCTGCCTCTCTCCCCTAGGCAATTACTAATCTTCCTGTCTCTATGACTTATATCCCATTTTCTAAAATTTTATATAAATGGAGTCACTTGGAATATATCTTTTGTCTGGCTTCTTTCACTCAGCATAATTATCTTTGAAATTCATCCATGTTGTAGTTATGTATCAACAGTTCATTCCTCTTAATTGCTAAGTACTATTCCATTGTATGTGTTCTATTGTATGCCAATTTATCTAGTCACTTGTTGATGAACACTTTAGTTATTTCCAATTTTGGTTGTTACAAAATAGAACTACTATGAACATTTTGTAAAAGTTTTTGTATGGACAAATATTTCCTTTTCTCTTGAGTAATTATGAGTAGAATGGCTAGATCATATGGTAGATGTGTTTAATTTTACAAGAAACTGCCAAAGTATTTTCAAAGTGATTGTACCATTTTACATTCTTTATCCCTGGTTATATTCTTTGTTCTAAAATTTTCCTTGTCTTATAACAATAGTCACTCCAGCTTTCCTTTGACTGCTATTACCATCATATTTCATTTTCTATCCTTTTATTTTTAATCTATTTATGTTTTATAAGCAGCATATAATTGGGTCTTGCTTTTTTATCCAATCCAACAATCTCTGCATTGTAACTGGGATATACAGCCACTGGTCCTCAAGAGGTAGTTTTGCCCCCCAAGAAGCATTTGATGATAACGTCTGGAGATATTTTTGGTCTTTTTTTTTTTTTAATAACCTTTTAAAAATGTAAAAGCCAATCTTAGATTGCAGGCAGTAAAATAACAGGTTGCAGACCATAGTTTGCTGGCCTCTAGTGTATTTCCACCTGCTTGAAAGAACTGACTTGAACATTTCTCGTATTACAGTTCTGCTAATGATGAATTTTCAGCTTTTGTCTGAAAAAGTATTTTGCCTTTTTTTGAAAGATCTTTTCTCTGAGCATAGAATTTTAGACTGACAGAGTTCTTTCTAGTAACTGTGTTGGTCTAATTTCTCAGTTGAATTGTTTTCTAAAAGAAATCTAATGTTATTCTCAATTTGTAACATTGTATCCAAATTACTTGGTGTAGTTCTTTTCAAGCTTCTTGTGCTTGGAGTCCATTGATCTAAGATCTGTGGGTCTATGGTTTCCATCAAATTTAAAAACTTCTTAGCTATTTCTTCAAATTAATTCTTCAAATTTCTTCCTCTACTCCTTAGTCTCCTGTTACAGGCCTAGTAAACTGCTTCAAGTTGTGCACAGGTCACTGGTGGCTTTTTTTTCTGTGCTTGATTTTGGATATTTCCATTGATGTCTTCAAACTCATGAATCTTTCATTCTGCAGTGTCAAATCTGCCATTACTTCCATCCAGTGTTTTATATTTCATACATTATAGTTTTCATCTCTAGAGGTTTGGTGTCTATCTTCCATGTCTCTAAACTTTCTGAACATATGGAATAGGTATTTCTGCAAATTCTAACATCTGTTTCAGTTTCAACTGATTTGTCTCCTCATTATGAGTCCTATTTTCCTACTTATTTGCATCTGTGGTAATTTTTGATTGGATGCCAGACATTGGAAATTTTACCTTTCTGGGTACTGGACATTTTTGTATTCCTATAAATCTTTGTTCAGGGAGTTACTTGGAAACAATTTGACGCTTTCAGGTGTTGCTTTAAATACAAGGCAAGACAGAACAGTGCTCGGCATCGGGCTAATTATTCCCCACAAGTGAGGCAAGACCCTTCTATGTACTCTACCCAATGCTCTGTGAAGTGACGTTTTTCCAATCTGTCCTGTGGGAACAGCCATTATTCTTAGCCCACTCTGAGCTGGACTCTATTACCTATATACTTTTGGGTGGTCCTTTTCTTGGCCTCAGGTAATTTCTTCACCTGCATGCACTGATCAGTACTCACCTGAAAACTGAAAGGAGATTCTTCACCAATTATTCTAGAGTTCTCTTTAGTGCAGCAATCTCTTCACTAGCACTCTGTGCTGGAAACGGTAGCTGCCTTGGTTTCATCAGACTCTCAGCCCCGCCTCATCAAATCAGGGATCCCACCAGGTTCTCCCTGTGTTCTCCCCTCCCTGTGCTGTGACTGGAAACTGTCTCAAGGTAGTTAGCTGGAGCAATCATAGAACTCACTTTGTTTGTTTCCTCTTGCTCAGGGTTCACGCCCTTTATTGCCTCTTCTTTGTTGCCTGATGTCCATTATCTTTAAAAACATTGTTTCCTATATTTTGTCTATTTTTCACTATCTGTCCTGTCTCAAACTTTTAACCATTACATCCCAGGAATAAAACATTTGATACATTCAAGAAAACTATCTGGACAGATTCATTTGCTTTCCAAAACTCTGAATCAAAAATTGAGTTATACTTGGTAACTAAAGAATACAAAATATTAAAGCTTACTTTTCATAAACACTAAAGAATGATTATGAGACATACATTTATCATTCTTTTGGATGAAATATGTGGGGGACCAGAATTGGCCACCTCAAAATGTGTCTCTTTGGCCTGATTATTTTTAAGATCGCTTGATTATTTTAAGAACAAAAGACTCTAAAAGAAACTTTGACCTTCCCCTTAACTGCCTAAAAGAATTTAAGATAAAAGGCCTCTCCCCAGGACAGGCCATTACCATAGATAACTCTGGGTATCATAGACTGTGAGGGTCCTGGCTAAGCCCATTCTTATCTACCAAACATTTGCTTTTCCATTTCCATGTGAATTGCCTTTCTCCCCTTTGAAGGCCCAAACTACTACCCTCAACATCCTCCTTTGTCTTTAGCTGAAGATGATATTTAAGCTGTCAGCCTTGGCCATTTTGGTGAGTTACTCGGCTTTCCTGGGTTTCTCCCATGTACATGTTATGTTTGATTTTCTCCTGTTAATCTGTCTCATGTCAATTTAATTTTTAGACCAGCCAGAAGTATCTAGAGAGAGTAGAGGAATTCTCTTTCTCTCCTACAAATACCACTGCTCATTGCAAAGTAGAATTAATGTAGTACTACTTATTAGTATTTTCTTTTTGAGGAAGATTAGACCTGAGCTAACATCTGCTGCCAATCCTCCTCTTTTTGCTGAGGAAGACTGGCCCTGAGCTAACATCTGTGCCCATCTTCCTCTACTTCATATGGGGGATGCCTGCCACAGCATGGCTTGACAAACGGTGCATAGGTCTGCACCCAGGATCTGAACCAGCAAACCCTGGGCAGCAGAAGCAGAAAGTGCGAACTTAATCACTGCGCCACTGGCCCGGCCCCTACTTATTAGTATTTTTAATACTTAATCCAATTACAAACAAAGGAATTGGGGCCAGCCCTGTGGCCGAGTGGTTAAGGTCACACGCTCCGCTTTGGCAGCCCAGGGTTTTGCTGGTTTGGATCCTGGGTGCGGACATGGCACAGTTCATCAAGCTATGCTGAGGCGGCATCCCACATGCCACAACTAGAAGGACCCACAACTAAAAATGTACAACTATGTACCGGAGGGCTTTGGGGAGAAAAAGGAAAAATAAAATCTTTTTAAAAAAGGGAAAAAAACAGGGTTAATAGAGTATTAGATCTGTGAGAATCGCCCTTGTGTATCCCAGAATGGAATGAACTTATAAATAGACAGCACACTAATCACATTAAGTAAAATGTTCCCAAGTGTTTTTATGTGTGTGTGAGGAAGATTGGCCCTGAGCTAACATCTGTTGCCAATGCTTTTGCTTGAGGAAGATTGTTGCTAGCTAACATCTGCACCAGTCTTCTTCTACTTTATGTGGGATGCCACCACAGCATGGCTTGATGAGTCGTGCTAGATCTGGGCCCGGGATCGGAACCTGTGAACCCTGGGCCGATGAAACCAGAGCACGCAAACTTAGTCACTAGGCCACCAGGCCAGCCACAAAACGTTCCCAAATTTTTATTTGTGTTATGTTTTGGGATTATTTCTCTATGTTGTATTTAAATATTAGGGAAATTTATGTGATCATAACTTTGTTTTTCTTACAAAGTAAAGGTATCATTTCATAAAACTTTTATTTCAGTCATAAAACCTTCCTTTCTCCCTAGAAGCTAATTCATTTCTCCTATGTTAGAAAATGATCAAGGTAATGGCTTTTAATGATAAATTAATTTGTCACATACCTACAATCATCGTTTTTGCAAATTCCCGTCAGTTCACTGGAAGTCACTGAAAAAGAAAGCAGTGAACCTGCCACTACAGACTACTTTTACACAATAAACAGATGAAGCAACTCTAAGATACTTCCCAGCCCAGTGAAGTGGAACCATGCTTGTAAAAGATTTTTTCGCATCACTGATTTCACAGCATCTGTTCAGTTATGTAAGCTGAAGAGGAATGTAACTTCCTCAAGTTTTCACTTCCTATATTTTGTTACATAATTTTCTTCAAATTAATATTAATTTAAGTTTATAAGTAGAAACTAAAATGAGAAACTAAGCATACCAGAATAAAACAAAACGAGGTAAACAAATACCACAAATAAAACTTATTTAGGGCCAAATAACCAACTGCTATTGTAGCCAATAAAGATTTGCTTGCATTCTTCCTATCTGGGATTTACCAGGCTTCAGGCTTAGGTCCCATCTAAGCCCCTCTCTGACTATTTCTTAGCTATTACACTGGCAGTGCAAAGAACAGAACAACTCAAGGGAGTTGAAAGTTTACCATGTACTATGTCTTACCCTCTCAGTCACAAAACCTCTAGTTGGACAGGCAGAAACGCTATGCTGACCTCCTCTAACAGACTTTTTTCTGATGCACAAATACCTTCAGCTAAAGGTAAATACAACTGAGGCAAAATTTTAAAAGTAGTGGAAGGTAGAAAAGAGCCCTACTTCTATTAAATTAGCTGTTTGGCCTTTGGCAAATATTTAACTCTCTGGGCCTTAGTTTCCCCATCTGTAAAAACAGGGAGGTTAGAGGTGATAAGCCAACAGAGGAACAGAGCTTATGGAAATTATATCATTGCTTTATAATTTTTAGTTCATATATATGAGGGCACTTTCAAAAATATTATTGAAGCCTTTCACTTCCTGATATGAATGCAATAGAATATAAACCACCACATAAATATTTCTGCCTCCCTCCCTGAAAAAAAGTCAAACTTTAATCTAGTTAATCATCTACACTTAACTATCAGTTACAGGAAATATACATGATAGAATAGGTTGAGTGACAGTATGAGGATGAAATCAGCCAAATCCAGAATATGGGAATTTCAACTGCACAGATGACCCAATCTTTACAACAAATAAATGCCAAAGAAAAAAAGGAGAGGAGAGCCTATTATATATTAAATAAAGAGACATAAGAAATATCAATCAAATGAAATGTATGGACATAGTTTAGATTCTAATTCAAAGAAACAAGTGTAAAAAATCATCTTTTTGAGAAAATTAGAAAAATTCGAACACTGGATATTAGATGAAATACTACGATAGCCAAGATTTGCTTTAAAATAATTCTCGCTGAGAGTGGGGTGGAGTGATGAAGTATGTTTATGTGGTGGGGGCAAGGGGGCGGGAGTTGGGGGGTGAAAGCAATAGAAACAAAATTGGCCAAATATTGATAATGGTTGAAACTAGGAGTTGGGTTGTTGGGTTCATTTTACTATCCTCAACTTTGAAATTTTCATAATAGTAAGAAAAGTATGACTTTCAAATCTATTAACTTATGTACATGTTACCTGACATATCACTAGTCCTTGTTGAAGAAACGGAATTCTCTGAGCAAGTACAAAAGGACAAAAAATATAGTCATTAAAGGCACAATTATCTAACAAGTGATGCATTCTTTACCTATTAAGAAAATAAACCACTGAAACTTTAAAATTAATACCCTCAATCAGCTTCAACAATTATCAGTTCATGGCCCATCTTTTTTCATCTAAAACCCCATCCAAGATACCCCAAAAGCCCTGGTCCTATATTAGAAATGGCTTTTTAAAAAGGCTCTAATGAGCCTTGAGACTTTGATTTTTATTGAGTTGCCTTGAAAGGAATTTTGTTTGAGTCTCTGGAGCAACAATCATTTCCTATGCTTAAATACACTTAGTCAGCTCTACTCCCCACATTTGACAGGTTCAAAATCATGCACGTAATGACTGAAAAATAATTATACGTATCATTTAAAACAAAAAATTTTCAATTATTGTCAGATATCAAGATTTATTATAAAACCATAATAATTAAGACAATGTGATGTTTGTCTAGAGGTAGACAAAAATCCATAGTTACAACAGAATAGAGCCCAGAAAGAAAACCTCATGGTATGCAGACTTGATGGATGACAGAGCTGCCATTGTTGATCAGCTGGGGAAAAAAAAGAGTATTCAAAAAATAGGCTGGGACAACTGTTATTAATATGGGAAAATGAAATTATTCATCTACCTCAAACCAAACATTAAAAAAAATCAACTCCAGGTAGATTAAGGATTTAAATGTAAAACATTCAGAAAAAAATATGAGTCTACCTTCTTTCACTATAGCGGCTTGGAAGAACTGCTTAAATAGACATAAAAGAGGACAGGCCATTAAAGGATAAATCTTACTTTCATTAAAGTTAACTCCTACCCATCAGTAAGAAAAAAACAAATAGCACAACTGAAAAGCAGACAAAGATATAATAGTCATTTTATTGATATAGAAACAAGAAACATATAGTTATTTAACTCTCAGTTATCAGGAAAATGCAACTAAAACGACCAGATTCCACTCCTCTCCAACCAGACTGGAAAAAGTCAAGTCTTACAGTATCAGGTTTGCGCAAGGATGTAGAACAAGATTTCTCATACACTGCCAGTAGGATTGTAAATTGACCCAACCACTTTAGAAAAATATCAGCAATACTAATTAAGTTGAACATGTGCATAATTCTACCATCTAGCAATTCTAACTGTTATTAGTTTGATAGGGCTGCCATAACAAAAATACTGTAGACTTGGTCACTTAAACAACAGAAATTTATTTTCTGTTTTGGAGGCCAGAAGTCCAGGAGCAAGGTGTGGGCAGGCTTGGTTTCTTCTGAGGCCCCTCCACTTGGCTTACAGATGTCCTCTTGCAGACATCCTCACACAGCCTTCCCTCTTTGCATGTACACGTGCAGTGTGTCTCTGTATATCCTAATTTCCTCTTCTTATAAAGACACCAGTCAGATTGGATTACTGCTTCCCCTATAGGCCTCATTTTAACTTAATTACTTCTTTAAAGGCCCTATCTCCAAACGCAGTCACATTCTGAGGTATTGTGAGTTATGGACTCAACATATGAATTTTGAGGAAACACAATTCAGTCCATAAAACTACCTCTAGGCATATTAGCCAGAGAAACTTTTGCACACATCTGAAAATGCTGATAACAGTTGAGCTGACAATAGTAAACAGATAATGGATAACTCTAGTGTGCTGTATTTCTAAAACAAAATACTATATACTAGTGAAAAAGAATGAACTATGGCTACATGCATAAATTTGGATTACTCTTAGAAACTGTTAAATGGAAAAAAATTAGTTACAAAAGTATACATGCAATATAACTCCATTTATATGAAGGTAAAAAAGGCAAAGATACATTGCATATTTTTGGGATACATCTAGGTAGCCTTATAATAAAGTAAACTCTAAAGAAAAGCAAGGTAATGAGTAACAATGAGTAACAAAATTCAGGATAGTGGTTTCCTGTAGGAAGGAAGGAGGGGGAATACATTCAGAAAGTGACAAGGGAGACTTAAATAGCTATCTTAAACATTCTATTTCTTAATTAGATGTAGGCTACATGTGTTCATTTTATTATTCTTTTGTGGTATAATAAAAAACATATTTGATCTTTGTCCCTGATTCCTGGTACAGAGCTCCTTAACCCTTGGAATTTCCTGAGTGATAGGAGTGTCTTTTGTTATTCAAGAGTCCCTTTCAACCATACCCGAGTTTATGCTAATTAAGTGACTCCTGCTGGGTTGGGAGCCCTAGATAGCTTCAGGATGGAAGCTGGTCACCATAAAAACTAGGCAGGTGACTATAGGGCTGAAACTTTCAGGCTCATCCCCTGAATTCCAGGGAGGGGAGAAGGACTAGAGATTGAGTTCAATCAAATAGCCAATGATTTAACCAATCATGCCTACTCAGTGAAATCCCATAAAAAACCCTGAAACAAACAGGCTCAGGAAGGTTTCAGGTTGATGAAGACATCAATGTACTGGATAACATATCCAGACAGGCCATGGATGCTCCGCACTCCCTGCTCCTCATATTTTGCCATATCTATCTCTTCCTCTTCGATGTTCCTCAGTTGCATCCTTTATAATAAAACTTTAACAGTAAGTATAGCACTTCCCTGAGTTGTATCAGTCAGTCTAGAGAATTATCACACCAGAGGGGAATCCTGGAATTTCCAGTCTGGGTAGAAGTACAGGTAGCTTAGGGATGCCCAAAACCTCTGAAGAGGGGGGCAGTCTTGTGGGACTGAGCCCTCCTTGACCTATGGGTCTGCTCTAACTCTGGGTAGTTGAATTATAGGACACCCAGTTGGTGTCAGAGAACTGCTGTTGGAACTACATATCTTTAAATTGGGTGTGTGTTTGTGTACCATATCTCTTCTCTCACTATATATTATATATTCAATAAGGGAAAATTCAACTACTATGCATTTAAAATCAAAGAAACAAAAACTATGAAGTTGCACATACCTTTAACCATGCGGCAGTCATACCTAGAGGTCTTAAGTCTCGAAAGAGCCAGGATTGCCTATATTCTCATATTTGGAATTTTATCTTTCAGTATAAAAAGGAGGGCTTCATTAATTTTATATACAAAATATTATCAGTCTGGGCATTTTCCAGCATATTTCCCAAGAACTTATTTAGAATCTGGCATAATAAAAATCGAATTTCATTGTTATTTGCCTCAGTCCTGAAAAAAAAAAAGATCAAACTTATTCCCAGGTGGCATTATAATGACAACCACTTGATTTCCCCACATTCAGAATTCAAGACTTTAATAACGCATAAGGAAGAAACAATGCATGCAAAAAAGAGAGAAGTTATGATGATAATTTCATACAGAGGTATACTAAATATACATTTAATATAGTCTCAAAATAATCCTTATCTGAAACATTTGCCAAATAACAAGAATGCAATAATTTTTGGAGCAAAAAAATGGTCTTCAGCACTCATTTAAATATATTTACCTGAAACTGTTTCTTAAATTTTTTTAATTGAAGCCAGCATTATCTAAGAAATCAGCTTCTAGTCGTAATCGTATTTTATCCTATATAAAAAGATAATATTTATAAGGTCACTTTGATAGGACATAAATATGTGTGTGTGTATATATATATATTATAAATTTATTTATTTATATCACATATATATCTAGACCCCTAGCTGTTTTTTCTCTAAATTACACAAGTCCTTAATGCTTCAATCCAGTAATTTTCAATGATACACACACTCACTATGAATGCTAACAAAAATTGGCAAAACTTCCAAAGTACTTTCAAGAACAAAGTAAAATAATTAAAATAACTTGAAATGTCATTGTCTTCATCTTTCTTCCGTTTGACTAAACGAAGTAACAAACTGCTGCAAATTCTATTTCCCACTTTGCTGCAGGTTCATATTTACAGACCATCCTAGCATATTAAAAGCATGAACAAATGCCTCCTGAAAAAATGTTTTCTTGACATCCAGAAATACAAAACAAATCCTTCACAAACTACATTGATAAAAGTCTTTATCCCCAGCATTAACCTGACTCTCAAAAATATGAATTGCTCATCAAACTAAAATCTTTACTCTTTAATAACTGTTAATTGTCCATTCAGAAGAAGAAATAATTGAGGAAAATAGACTTGAGTAATCATTTACCTATGTCTCTCTTGTTTTTGAGTTACTTCTCTCATGGAGCAAGGCAAACCCATGGAGCAAGGCAACACAGATTTTGATCACAAAAGATTCTTTTGCTCTTCTACAAATCCTTGAATCTATTTAGAAAAATGTATCAAAGGTACTGTTCAATAAAAAGAAAAAAAACAAAAAACCCCACTGGTCTCAATTCAATACTGCCTTTTATAAGGCTTCCCTATCACATGCAATTTCTTTTTGATATGTATGTTATCATTCTAAGTCATATTCCCTAATTGTTCAAAATTTTACTTACAAATTTTGTCTATCAAAAAACATGCCCCCAATTATATTGTAGCCAGCCCTGGTGATCTAGTGGTTAAGACTCAGCACTCTCACCGCTTTGGCCAGGGTTCATTTCCCAGGCAGGGAACCACACCACCCATCTGTCCGTTGTCAGACTGTGGCAGCTGCATGTTGCTGTGATGCTGAAAGCTATGTCACCAGTATTTCAAACACCAGAAGGGTCACCCATGGTGAACAGGCTTCAGTGGAGCTTCCAGACTAAGACAGACTAGGAAGAAAGACCTGGCCACCCATTTCCAAGGAAACTGGACATGAAGACGCTATGAATAGCAGGGGAGCATTGCCTGATACAGCACCAGAAGGTGAGAGGATGGCTCAAAAAGACGGGACAGGGTTCAGCTTTGCTGTCCACAGGGTCACTAGGAGTCGGAATCCACTGGATCACACCAACAACAAAATTATATTCTAGTTCTTCCCAATCCCCCTCAAAAAGAAGCAATCTCTCTCATACTCTCCCATCTGCTGATGGGAGCATACAATGGACCACTCTACGAAGGGCAACTGTCAATATTTATCACATATGCAAATACATTTCCTCTTTGATCCAGCAATTCTCTGCAGAGACTCTGGCAGTTGCCTTTGCCAACGGAGGAAATGCCATGTATTCACTAAAGCACTGCTCCTAATATCTCAGAACTGGACATAACACGTGTCCATCCAGATGGTACTGGCTATAAATTGGAATATATCTGCAACATGGGCTATATGACAGCTTAAAAATAAAGACTGAGGAAGTTTAATTAAATAGGGATAAGGAGGACTATCTGGAATATATTGTTAAGTGAAAAAAGCCAAGTGCAGGACAATGCGGGGAGTACCGAAGGAGGAGCGCGCGCGAGAGGAGGTGCCCTCGCCCGTGTGCGCGCAGAAGGCTGGAAGGATAAGGTCCCGCGGCGACCCGGAGGCCCGGCGCCCACAGGCCCGGGAGCGGGCTTCCCAGCGCGCGGCTGTTGATGGAGCTGGGCTGAGCCACGCGAAAGAAACATTTATTCACCCAAAAACAGTTTAAGGGGGTCAGGGGCCCAAGCAAAGTGTTTTCAAAAACCTGCCTTTGTGTAAACCTGCAAGTAAAAACAGTAGTGGCCCGAGGCTGGCGAAGTGGCGGGACCTCGTAGAGCGGAAATGAAAACTTGTACGCCTGACTGCGGTCTATTTCGTAAATCATAGAATCAAAGGCAATAAACATATCTGCCTTAAACAGCTGGTTTGTAACAGAGAGGCACTTACTTACATTGACTTATTTTGTTAATAATTAAGTGTTTTGCGAAACTCATGATAGGGCAGGAATATAAATATAGATATTTAATGTACCTTAAGCCTATTTAATCAGATGCAGATTTATGTTGAAAATCAGTGAACTGTTATCCGAGACACAAGACTCCTATGGTTATTAAACACAATTATTTCCCTAAAAAAGTAAACAAAGTAAAATGACAGCAAGGGTCAAAGCTCTCACTCTCTTACACACACTGTCAGCTGCCACCCGGTGCGCCCGCGGGTGGACCGGACCCGGGCCGTGGGTGCGGCTCAGCGCCCTCACCAGCTTCGCCTGGTTCTGGTGCGGCTGCTGCGCCAGCTGAAAGGCCTCCTTAATCGGCAGCAGCCTCTTCTCCACCTCCATGGCGCCGGGACCCCGCGGGCACGAGCCCCGTCCGCGTGCGGCCGCCGCAGCCGGACCCACCACCGGCCGAGTCTCCACAGAACCGCCTCAGCCTCCTATCAGCCGGCCGCTGGACGCCCAGGGCGCGGTTACCGCCCCAGCGTTCAAAAATCTCCCGCGGGTGAAGGAAACACCGCGAGACGGCCGTGGGAGAGTCTGGGAGCAAAGTGGAACCCGCGCCGGTTTCGCGCATGCGCAGAGGGCCGAGCCAGCCCTTTTCCGGTGAAAAGTGGGATTTGCGTGGGTGCTGAGATTAGGCCGGAAGTGGTTTGGGTAGGGAATGTGGGGCGAGCTGGACCGCTGCTCGACCGGCTAGACGCGAGGCTCGTGCGCTGGGCTGGAGGTGAGAAGGAAAACAGGCAATCTCTAATGAAAGTGAACCAGAGTCCGCTAAAGGGAGACATTCCGGGGTTCGTTCAGGGGACGCACATTGTGGTTTTGCTCAGGGGACGCATTGAGGTCTCTTGGGGGAAGGGGGCAACAATCTGGATCTGAAGGGAGATATTCTGGGGTCAGCTGAAAGGGTCAGGCTGAAGTTCTTAAAAGGCCTAGTTGGGTACCGAGAGGACTGGAGGGAACACTCAGGAATCTCCTGGGAAGAGAGTTACATTCTAATCTACCTAAAGCTCCTGTCTGGAAGTTCCTACTCTTAAGGCTTGGTGTACTAATGTGTGCATAACGACAGAACGGGAAACAAAGGGGAGTACAAGAGATGGAAGGTAACTTTAAGTTATTGGTTATGAGACAGATTGGCAGTGCTATTAGGAAGGAATCAAGCGTTATACATCCTTTTGAAAAATTGAATATTGTAGACAGACAAAAGGTAGAAATAAAACTATAACAAATGCATGTGTACTCCCCACTCAACTGGAGACATAAATTATTATGTAAGTAATTGAAGTCCTTTGTCTGCATCACCCTATCCCATTCTGTTCCCTCTTGCCCAGGGTAACCACTGTCCCAAACACCTTTATGTTTTAATTTTTAATTACATATATAGTGCTGTCTTGCATAATTTTAACACTCAGTGACATATAAGTCCTTTTGCAGCTTTCTTTTACTTAATGCTTTTTAAGATTTGTCAGTGATATGTAACTCTAGTTTATTCATTGTAACAGCTGCAGAGGTATTCCTTTATATGAGTATATCACTATTTATCTGTTTTCTTGTTTTGAATTCCCAGCATCGAACACATTTTAAGTACTTAAATATTAGTTGAATGGATAAATGCTGCAGCATTTGAGCTAAATCATAAAAAACGAATAGGATTTCAAACGACTTGAGGCAAGAAGAGAATTCCAGGCAAAGGGAATACTAGTCAGAACAAAAGCAGAAGTGTGAAAGTGCATGAGATATTTCAAGAACTCACAGTCTTAGAGCTTAATGTGTAGAACTGTATGGAGATATGTGATGCAGGAGAAACCTAGAAAGATAGATTGAGGCTTAGATTTAAAGGATATTATCCCGAGGAGATTACACTAGCTCAGAGCCATTAGAGGTTTTTGAATTATAAGGAAATTGATCAGAGCTGTATTTTTACAAGATAATATTCATAGCACCATGGATATATGTCTAAGAAGTAAGAATTAGTGGCAGGGAATTAAAGACCACCTATCAAGGATCATAATGATAATGATCATTGCATTAAGCACTTAAGACAATTGTGCAGACTTGCTTAAAATCCTGAAACATTTTCCTAGTCCAGTCATCATACCACTTTCCTAGACAACCATTGCAAACCTTCTGTCAAACTTGCAACATTTTCTACTGCTCCCTCCCATTTCGCTGATACGCTGCATCCTATTTCAATTAGAAAAGGACTTCTCCATGCTTTCATCCCCACATCTGCCAGGTCACACACTACCTCTACTGTTACTGTAGGTGAATCGTCTGATTTAGGAAAGAGAGTAAACCCTTAAAGAATGCTTTTTGAATGCAACAGTCTGAAGCATAGCCTATTGCAAACTCCCAAGGAAGATTGGATTGAAAGGGGAATAGTAAAAATATAAAAGAACGAAATGATTAAAAGCCAATTGTTTTTATCTAAAAGAATAAATGATAACCCATACATATGGTAATATAAATGAGATATTAGTTTTTTTATGTGAGTTTCTTATTTTTAGGTAGATTTAGGTGTTAAGCTTTATAAGCTAAATCTAAATATAGTTTACATTTATGTTTTTATGGGACCATTGTTTCTACTGCTTACCATTATAAGCAGTTTCTTTTGAAATAGGATATGTTTGATGATCCTGTTTTAAAGAATGTTTTCCTTGCCTTTGTCTTACATATTACCAAATTGTCCAAATATAGTTTGGTAATTTATTTTTCGTTGACTGATAAAAATAGAAGGTATGTTGAACAGTTTACTACAGGTGTCATTCATTCTCTCATTTATTCTTTCAGATACCTTTATTGAGTACCTACATATGACAAACACTATTCTAGGAACAAGTAGATAAAAAGATTCATTGGTGGAAAATCACTAATCTGAAACCATATCACATGACTATATTAATGCACCTTGATATGTAAGAAACTTTCAACTGGAAGTATTTGGTCACCTTAATTGGAATTCTCTCCTAAAGGATGACTAAGCTAGATGCACAACTGACTAAGGAACATTATTGCTCTGAAATGTGGTTATGTATCCCAACAGTCAACCGCAGTGCACACATCTTTAGCATCAGGACACAGATTTATGGATCTCTGAAGTTTGGTCCAGGAGGGATGTGTCCCAGCAGAACCCATCTGGTTTATGGAATCACACTGGTGTTCTTGCTCATGTTATATGTGTATGCTCTGATTTACATGGAGTTCTAGATGAGAATATCTCTGTTTATATTAAAGTTCCAAAACTTAGACCAAAAACTTCAAATTTGAATTTATTCCCCCAAACTCCTGCAACTTCCCATTAAGGCACCTTTCAGAGACATAGGTAAAGAAAAGAGAGGACAAACAAGATTTTGGAGCATGTTTTGTTTAGCATCGTTTTTATTTAGCTGTATGAGGTAAATATCCGTAAAATATCTGGAGAGAGGTGACATACAGCATAAAGTTCTAGTGGTTTGAGATTTCTTTGGGGGGAGGAGGAGTATTAAAAACAAGTGAGCATCCTTATTGGAACTTCTAACTATGAGAAGAAGAGGGTCGATAATTGTTCACATTCACCTATTAAGGGCAGCTGTATATATGAGTCAGATTGCTTCAAGCCTCCTGTGATTTGCCCTCCAGTTGTCTTGAAGCAGTAAGAGAGCTAGACGCAGGTGCTTTTCGAACAGTTTAGTTCTGGTTTATTATATTGATTATGTACATCATGCTCTGACATCCAAGAGGCATCTGCCATAAACTTTTTAGTACTGCTAATCTACCTTGGCAGACAGGACCTAAGACCTCCATAGAAAAGCCTTTTGCCTCTTTCAGACCAAGATAAAATATTTGGAACGTGTCATCTTTCAAGGAAACAGCTAACCAAAATTAAGTCAAAGGCATTTACCAGGACCCAAATTCTCTTTGAGGCACACCTTTTTAAGTATAACCAGGTACCATATACAGTAGCTCTCTAGCTACTTGGCAATAACGAATTTATAATAACTAAGCAAGTTGATATTTTCAAGGCCATCCTAAGGCAACCAATATCTAATATTGCCACCACCCTAATAAATAAACCCTGACCTCTGCCCCTATTTGTAGGTCTTCTGGATGACACCAACTGTTTATTTTACTATAAATAGAAAACTATGCCAACAGAGTGCTAGCCTGGAGACAAGGTGATACATTTTGCTCTATTACGTGTTACAACTTTATTCTACTCCCTTTAGCAACAGCTCTTTTCTCAGATGGCTTCTGCTACCACCTTCCCAGCACCCTCCTGAAGCTGCATTCCAACATCGTTCTAGGATGCCCCTTAACGCTTTCAGTCTCATATAAAAGTTTAGCTCTTAAATTCAGGATTTAACATTTGTCCAGTGCTATGCTGACCAAATCGGAGAGTCTTCTCTTGACAGCTGTCCACATCACTCTTTCTCACCGAATTAAACCAAATCATGTGACCCATCTCAGCAGCCACCTTCACCCCTGCCTGTACCATCAGGTGTATGCCCTCTTCAGTTCTGACTTGATTTTGTTTTCTAACAATTTGTATCAGAGAGACCAACAAGGTAACTGAGTAGCAGTCTAGGTCATCACAACCGTGAGATCCTAGAGCAGTCCCTTTGGCATTGTTTGAAGTCTGTCAGTATGAATGAGTTACCTTAACAAAAGTTGGCACCATTGCAGAAAAAAAAATGGACAATTATACTTTGTCTGTATAGCGTAATCTGTGCCCACAATTTTGGCATGCTCCAGCAACAAAAAGATACATAACCTTTGCTGGGGTCCTCATTAAAAATGCACTGTACATACAACCTGGCAGTCAGGCTCCTTAGTCTTTACCCAAAGGAGTTGAAAACTTACCAAACTTGCACAAAAAACTGCAACCGATGTTTAAAGCAGCTTTGTTCATAATTGCCAGACTTTGGAAGCAACCAAGATGTCTTTCTTTAGGTGAATTGCTAAGTAAACTGTGTTATATCCGGACAATGGAATATTGTTCAGTGCTAAAAAGAAATGAACTATCAAGCCATGAGAATACATGGAGGAACCTTAAATGCATATTACTAAGTGAAAGAAGCCAATCTGAAAAGGCTACACACTGAATGATTCCAACTATATGACATCCTAGAAAAAGCAAAACTGTGGAGACAGTCAAAAAAAAACAGTGATTGCCCAGGATTGGGGCAGAGTGAGGGAGGGATGAACAGGTGGAGCGCAGGATTTTTAGGGCAGTGAAAATACTCTGTATGATACCATAATGGTGGATGCATGTTATTATACATTTGTCAAAACCCATAGAATGTGCAACACCAAGAGTGAACTCTCGTGTAAATTACGGACTTTGGGTCATTATGATGTGTCAGTGTGGGTTTATCAACTGTAACAAATGTACCACTCTGGTGGGGGATGTTGATAATGGGGAAGACTATGCATATATGGGGGCAGGGAGTATATGAGAAATCTCTACCTTCTACTCAGTTTTGCTGTGAACCTAAAATTGCTCTTAGAAGAATAAAATCTATTAATTTTTTTAAATGCATTGTACATGACATACTGTAACTCCCCTTCAAGTTTACTGTTGTTAAGAATAAAGTCCCTGTAGATATAATTAAGGAAGTCTCACAGAAGAATATCACCAGGGCTATAACTGTCTCCCTCCTGGCAACATCTTTTTGTTTCAAGGTTACCATCCCTATGATGCTTTATTATTAAAAGATCAGGCACCCACATAAATACAATGGCAACAGGCTGATGAACATTGATGGCATTCAGATCATTTGTAGCACGTTTTTGAGTGCTGCCTGGTATTCCTGAAACTTATACTTTGCTGTGTATTGTACCATACTCTGTTTCACTCATAGGTGAAGGATGGGTGATATCTAGAATGAAAAATACTTAGTTTCGGGGCTGGCCCCGTGGCCGAGTGGTTAAGTTTGCGCGCTCCGCTGCAGGCGGCCCAGTGTTTCGTTGGTTCGAATCCTGGGCGCGGACATGGCACTGCTCATCAGACCACGCTGAGGCAGCGTCCCACATGCCACAACTAGAAGAACCCACAACGAAGAATACACAACTATGTACCGGGGGGGCTTTGGGGAGAAAAAGGAAAAAATAAAATCTTTAAAAAAAAAAAAATACTTAGTTTGTCTCTAAAACTGGGGGATTCCAATCTTTCTCTCAAGTGATAGGGGGAATCTATTCACCGGGCAAGTAATAAAAGTAATCTCAACATACGCGTGTTTCAGCTTTAACACTATGACTTCCTAGAGGAACTCATGGCATGCAAAATTTATACTAAAAAATAACAGACCTTATGGGGAAAGTAGGATTAGGGCCAAACTATGCTACTTTGTAACAAGGCAATAACAAAATAAAAATGATTTTAAATATACCAGGAATTTGTTTTAATCAGGTATGATAAGATACACAGACACAGAAATGGCCATCATGAAGTAGAAAGTTTTTATACTCACAGATCCCTAGAAACAGGAGGCAGAGCATGCCATTCCTCGTGGGGGGTGGGGGTGGGTTTGGGGCACCAGGATTGGTCAGGAGGCAGAGGGAGTGGAAGGGGGACTGCAGAAAAGCCTGTATTATAGTTTTTTACGGAGGGAATGGGTGAGGCAGGGTAAGCAGGTTTGGGATTGGCTTCTTGAATAATTTCAGCAGGCTCTAAGGCATGAGGGCTGTCCCTAGTTGCCTGGTACCTGGCCCTGGGGTGAGCAGAGCAGGAGAATATTGGTGGAGTATAAGAGCCTGATGAGGGTGGGTAGTACTGGTAGTGTGGGCTCTGAATTGGTTAGTTTGCACATGAAAGTTGTGTACCTAGGTTGAGCTGTTTGCTCTCCCTAGGAATTAACTAACCCTGGGAGGATCAGTCCCTCCCTGATTAGTGAGAACCCAGATGCCAGAGCACCAAGAATACAGAAAATAAGAAAATATTGTTAATGCAAACAATCCTAATAGAAATATTAACGCTAAGACATTGAATTTGTAATAAAAAACACTATAGTAAATATGACTTTACCCCTCCCCCCAACAAGTGACATAAGTTGATGGAAAGGCATGTAAGGAAATGCTGTGTTACAGTGATAAGACCCAAATACGCTAAGATCAAAGAGAGCAGTGCAGTAAGTAGTTCCAAGATGGACAAGGCCAAATTTTACTAAGAGGAAGTCTATATGGTGAATGAGCTACTCCTCCATGACTTGCTGTATTCAATTTTGTCAACGTACTTTGCAACTCCTGACGCCAACTTCCAGGTTTTACTGACATCATTTTTCCTATTTACCAATCTTGGCTGAGGTGCTTTGCCTTACGGAAATAGCCCTAACCCTATATAGCACAGTGATGAGAAGAGCTCCAGGCTTTTTCCTTAAGCACCCATGACCTTGGATATCCAAAGGTCTCCATAGCTGGCAGTAATATTGCTCTGTATTGTGATGTGTTAATGTCATGTCTCTGGTTTTATTCCCAGGTCAAGGATGCATTCCAAGAAAGTTCTAAAAATATTACCAGCTCCAACCTGTTAGTTCACCTAGCCATGGAAAATTTCATTGGATCCTCACTAGATCAGACCATAACTGGCACTTTTAAAAACTCTTCCCATCAAAAAGTATCAGGAATGAAAATCTAAGATATATACCTGCTACTTCAAGACAGTTCTTGTACCAGCCAACAGTCTAGCAGATAAGCTAGTTTCTTTGATCATCAAGCAGACATACTCAAGCTACCAGCACAACAGAGGAAAATGTCTCTATATCAATGTTTTTCATATTAGGTATGACACAGTGGTAGGTCATGAAATCAATTCTGTGAGTCACAATGAACATTTTTTTAAAAAGAAATAAAATATATCAGGATGCTTTGCATGAATCCTTTGCCAGAATTGTGCACATTGCAAGGACTACTAAGGTCAGTTTCAGTATGTGAAAAGATAGTTCATGTAGGGGATATGATGAATAGAATGTATATTGGCCAAGAAATGGTTTTTCAATCATTTGTCCACTGGTATCTTGTTTGGTTTTCATAATAACAATGTTGATGTGCAGTCTAATTTATGTTGCCATGACCTGCAACTAGAAGTGAAGTCTGATGTTCAACCAAGATGCAGTTACAAACTACATTTTTTGGAAAGATGTTATCTAGGCTATAGATATATGTATATATTTGAGTTAGTGGCAATTACAACATTTTAATCAAAATTACTTTTAAAATGGATCATTTCGTTTTTAAAAGAAAAAGGATTAATGAAGTGAAATATGCAGAAGCATGTTCAAGTTCAACTGTTGGATCTGGCAGTGTGAATAGTGACAGTATTGAGAAAAATATTGACTCTAATCTGCAAACTTCAACTTTGTTTGAGCCACATTTCAAAAAGAAAAAAGTAAGTGCAAGACGTTATAATGAAGATTATTTAAAATATGGTTTTATCAAATGTGAAAAACCCTTTGAAAAGGACAGACCTCAGTGTGTTATTTGTAATAATATTCTTGCAAATGAAAGCTTAAAACCTTCAAAATTAAAAAGGCATTTAGAAACTCAGCATGCTGAACTTATTGATAAGCCTCTTGAATATTTTCAAAGAAAGAAAAAAGATGTAAAGTTATCAACACAATTTCTTAGTTCTACTACTGTTAGCGAAAAAGCCTTATTGTCATCATATTTAGTTGCGTATCGTGTGGCAAAAGAGAAAATGGCTCACACAGCTGCTGAAAAAATTATTCTTCCAGCATGTTTGGATATGGTGCGTACAATTTTTGATGATAAATCAGCTGATAAATTAAAAACTATACCTAGTGATAACACAATATCTCTTCGAATTTGTACTATTGCAGAACATTTAGAAACAATGCTTATTACTCGCTTACAGTCTGGTGTAGATTTTGCGATCCAGCTTGATGAAAGCACTGATATTGGAAGCTGCATGACACTTTTAGTTTATGTCAGATATGTATGGCAAGATGATTTTATGGAGGATTTTTTGTGTTGTTTAAATTTAACCTCACACCTAAGTGGATTAAATATTTTTACAGAATTAGAAAAGTGCATTGTTGGTCAATATAAATTAAACTGGAAAAACTGCAAAGGAATTACAAGTGATGGAACAGCAAACATAACTGGAAAACATAGCAGAGTAGTTAAAAAATTGCTAGAAGTTACTAATAATGGAGCTGTGTGGAATCATTGTTTTATACATCGTGAAGCGTTAGCATCCAGGGAAATTCCACAGAATCTCATGGAAGTATTGAAAAATGCAGTAAAAGTTGTTAATTTTATTAAAGGAAGCTCACTAAATAGCCGACTTCTTGAAATATTTTGTTCAGAGATTGGAACTAACCATGCCCACTTACTGTATCATACCAAAGTTCGTTGGTTGTCTCATGGGAAGATACTAAGCAGGGTTTATGAATTCAGGAATGAAATTCACATTTTTCTCATTGAAAAAAAATCTCATTTGGCAAGTATTTTTGAAGATGATATTTGGGTAACAAAATTGGCATATTTAACTGATATTTTTGGTATTCTGAATGAACTGAGTTTAAAACTACAGGGGAAAAGCAGTGATATATTTGAACATGTCGAACGTATCCAAGGATTCCGAAAGACATTATTGTTATGGGAAGCAAGGCTTAAAAGCAATCATCCTAGCTACTACATGTTTCCAAGATTTTTGCAACATATTGAAGAGAATATTATTAATGAAAACATTTTGAAAGAAATAAAGTTAGAGATCTTGTTGCATCTCACTTCTCTATCCCAAACTTTTAATCATTTCTTTCCAGAAGAGAAATTTGAAACATTAAGGGGAAACTGTTGGGTAAAAGATCCATTTGCTTTTCGAAACCCAGAATCAATAGTTGAGTTAAACTTGGTGCCTGAAGAAGAGAATGAGTTATTGCAGCTTAGTTCTTCATATACATTGAAGAATGATTATGAAACACTAAGTTTATCGGCGTTTTGGATTAAGATAAAGGAAGACTTTCCTTTGCTAAGTAGAAAGAGTGTCCTGCTATTATTACCATTCACAACAACTAGTTTGTGTGAACTAGGGTTTTCAGTCTTAACCAAGTTAAAAACAAAGGAAAGAAATGGATTGAATGGAACAGCAGATATGCGGGTAGCATTGTCCTCCTGTGTTCCAGACTGGAATGAACTTATAAACAGGCAGGCACACCCATCACATTAAATAATTCTTACCTGATTTTTGTTTTTGTGTTTCTTATTTTGTGATGTTTTTCTATGTCATGTTTAAATGTAAATAAAACATTGTAATGTGATAATTTTGGTATGTTCTTATTTTTGTTATCTTTAAACATTAATAAAATCATAATGTATTTTTGTGTCCATTGAGCTAAAATTTAGTGAACTTCTATTAGAGGGCAGGAGCTGTTGTAGAGACATTTGGGATACAAAATGAAGAAAAAGATTATTCTCTAGTGGAGCTTATGTTCTGGCAAAGAGAGAGAGACAGTATACATAATAAATAAGCTTTATAATATTTAGAAGATAATAAGTGCTATAGAAAGAGTCATAAGAAAGGAGGTTAGAGATCTATTTGGGGATCAAATCATAAAGGGTCCTGTGACCATTATAGGGCCACTGGGTTTTTGTCAGTGAAATGGAGAGCAATTGAAGGGTTATGAAGAGGAGAGATGTGATCTGAACCAGGTTTTAAAAGACTGCTATTTTGAGAATAGATTGAATTAAATGTTAACTTCCCTAAAGAAGTCTTTCCTAACCACCTTAGTTGGTACATCCTCCATTGTTCTTCCTTTTCTCTCTTTGTACTATATAATTTAAAATATTTTTTATTTATTTGATTACTAGTTCTGTCAATCTGATGCCCTGGAATGAATGCTCCCTAGGAGCAGAGGTCATGTCCATCTTGCATGATACACAGTAAGGGGGTATTTCATATATATTTGATGAGGAACAAATGGACCAATGATATATCTGTAACTTGAGGTCATATTCTCAGGAATAATTATTAAGTGTGTAGCAAATTTCTTTGCCTTTTTTTATATTTTAAAATCTGATTTTGTCAGATAATCTCTATAAGCATCCAAAAATGGCATTGATGTTACTTCTCATATTGTTGCTGAAAACTGAATGACTTAGATTGCTTAGTATATCTTCAAACTAATTTCAACTTCTGCCTCTCTACATATTCCGTGATTTCATGGGGCGATGTTTCTTTTGGCATGGTCTTTGTCTAAAATCATATAGGTTAGCAATTCCTTTCCATCAGCCACACTTAGCATTATTGTAATACTTGATTTTTCAGATTTTCTATTCTATTAAAGGTAATAGATTTTCCCTTTTTTGGTGCTTGGAATAAAGTGTTGGAAGACAATTCTGCATGAATAGCTCCCATTTCTGCACTGTCTGGATCCTCTGAATGAAAATATTAGCATCCAAGTTAAGAATACTTGTATAAGGAGACATTCCAGGATAGTGAAGCTAGACACATCTTCCCTAGAGACACCCCAGGGAAGTAAAGATAAAGCCCTCTCCATCTTCTCTCCAGAGACATTTGCTTGTATTCCAGGAATAATGAGTAATCTCTCTGCAGGGGAGGATGGGAAGATGTACCAGCAGCCCCACAAAACCCTAGAGTCTCCTGGGGTGCAACCCACTGGATGCAGAGGTAACACCTGGCTCATATCAATATGCTGTGGGAATTGGGGCCTGGGGAACTGACACACAGTGCTTATCTGGCTGCTTTCTTTTTTTGCTATGAGTAATAAACTGTGTCTGACGCAGAGATCTTGTGTCTTTCTGTCAGTATATGTCACTTCTGCAAAATCCCTCTTACCATGTAAGGCAACATTCACAGGTCCCAGGGTTTAGGACTTGGGCATCTTTGGAGGGGGATTATTATTCAGCCTAACACAGTCCACCCCCTGGTCCTCAAAGACTCACGTCCATCCCACATGAGAAATTCATTCATTCCAAGGTCCCCCAAAGTCTCAGCCCTTTACAGCATCAACTCCAAAATCTCGTCTAAGTCTATCAGCTCAGAAGTCCCAAATCTCACATCTAAATCATCTAAATTTGTATGGGTCAAAATCTTTCTGTCAACCTGTGAACCTAGACAGCAAGCTCTCTGCTCTGAAAATACAGTGGTGGGACAGACATAGGGTAACAGTGACAGCCATTCCCACTCAAAAAGGGAGAAAATGAAAGGCAAAAAGGAGTCACGAGCCAATCACTTTCAAAGTCCACCTGGGTAAACTCCACTACGTTTCAAAGTTTGGGAGTAACTCTTATGTGGCTTCTGCCTTTGCCCTCTGGACCCATGACTCCACTCTGGAACTGTGCCTCCACCCTTGGAGAGCGGCACATGTCTGCCACTGAGTACTTTTTATCAGCCTGTTTTCTGCCTATAGAATTTTGGGAGTCTGACAGCCTTCTTTTATTTTGTCCGCTGTCCTTTTTAGTCCAACTTGACAAAGTTTCGATTGGTATAACATTCTTAAAAACTTTGTGGGTCACAGGGACTCACTCTGCTAGAAAAGAGGCTACTCTCTAGATTTTTCCTGAATAATCTCATCTCTTTTTAGCTTCTGCTGAGATAGCTGACCGTACTCATGCATCACACACTCCTCAAAGAACCCTCTGTGCTTGAATGCTCTACCATTTTGTACTTTCCAAGCACTAGCAAAAGGCTATCCACACTTAAAAGTGCTTAAGATGACAAATTTTATGTATATTTTACCACAATTCTAAAATTTTTTTTAAATTAAAAAAGTCCGACCACATCATTGGCTTTCTTTCGAGAGCATGCTTTCCTGACAGTGGGTCTCTTAGCTTTAGCATCTTCTGCAATCTGGATAGGCTGAGAAATTCCCAAATCATCAAATTCTGGTTTCTTTTTGTAGCAGTTCTCTCATTTTATCTCTTTCACATTTTACTGAAAGCAACAAGACGAACCCAGGTCACACCTTCAATACTTTGCTTGGAAATTTCAACTAAATATCCATGGTTATTGCTTACAAGTTCTATTTTCTATTTAATTATAGGACAATTCATCTAAGCTTTCTACCTTTATGCATATCCCCCTTTCCTCCAGTTTCCAAAAATACGTTCTTTATTTCCTTCTGAATCCTCACCAGCATTGCTTTTAACATCTGTTTTTCTACAAACAGTTTGCTTATGATTTAGGTATTCTTTAAGATTGTGTAGGTTTTCCTTACCATGCTCTTCACTGCCTTCTGAGACCTCACCAGCAGTCTTTAACACCCATATTTCTACTAACAGTCTGTTCAAAGCAATCTAGGCATTTTCTATCACGTTCTTCAAAATTCCTCCAGCCTCTATCCATTACCCAACTCCAAACGACTTCCATATTTTTAGTATTTGTTACAGTAGAGTTGCCATATTTTGGAGCCAAAAAACTTCTTTCTTCAATGACTGAACTCACTTCACCTTTTCCACAATCTCACCTCTTCTTTGAGGTACCCTCCTGCAGATCCTGGCCAAGATTAGCAAAGAGTAATAATCTTGTTCCTGGTTCCAAGCTCAGTCTTGCAACTGAAAAAAAAGGAAGGCAGAAAGGAGGATGCTTCCAGATACCAAAATCTATATTAGTTTCCTATTGCTGCTGTAACAAATTACCAGAAACTTAGTGGCTTAAAACGACACCTAATTTATTATCTTTTGGAAATCAGAAGTCTAATGACAGTCACACTGGACTAAAGTCAAAGTGTTAGCATGGCTTGTTCCTTTTGGAGACTCCAGGGAAGAATCTGTCTCCTTACCTTTCCAAGCTTCTAGCAGCGTCTGCCTGCATTCCCTGTCTTATGGCCCCTTCCTGAATCTTCAAAGCCAGCAACGTAGCACCTTCAAATATTTCTTTGCTTCTATCATCACATTGTTTTCTCTGTGTCACTGATCTGTTTCCCTGATCTAGCTGTTTCCCTTTTATAAGGACCCTCATGATTACATTGGACCCATCCAGACAGTCCATTATAATCTGTCCATCTGAAGATCCTTAACTTAATCACATTTACATAGTCTCTCCTACTATGCAACGGAACATATTCACAGGTTCCAGGGAACTAGGATATGGACATCTTTGTGGGGCTTTTACTCAGCCTTCCATAACAGAAAGTAAACACAAGGAATAAATACCGTGATGGTAACTATTCAAAACAAACATTGAGAGGACACTATGAAACACACTCTTCTAAGATCTTTAAATGCATGACCTTTCTTCAGCCTCTAGCAACCAAGAATTCCAACCAACAAAAGAGACAAAGATTTCAATAAGGAAGTTCAAGAAGTATTGAAAGCTCTTAATGTTCAAGAGATCAAAATTCAAATTAGTATTGTGTTCAAGGTCTTTAAGATATGACCTAACTTTGCTGTCAAGTCTCAACCTCCACCCTCTTCACCAGTCAAACTAAATTTTTTATCTTTTTCAAGAGAAGCTCCATGCTTTTCCATTATTCTTCCTTTGCTCAGGCAATTGGTTCCATCTGAAATCTCTTTTCCCCTAACTCTATACGTCAGCATCCTATTCCTTCTTCTAGAACTACATATAATGGGAATAATAAAGTATGTATTCTTTTAGGTCTAGCTTCTTTCATTCAGTATATATATATATTATATTGTGTATATAATATATATTATATTTTTCAGTATATCAGTACTTTGTTCCTTTGTATTGCCAAGTAGTAGTCCATGGTATGACTATATGACAATTTGATTATTTATTCTTGTTGGACATTTACATTGTTTAGGGGCTATAATGAATTAAGCTGCTATGAGCATTTCATGTATAAATCTTTGGGTAGACATATTTCTATTTTTTCTTTGGTAAATACCTGGTGTGAAAATGTTCTTTGGTGTGGTATCTGCTCAACCATTTTGCTGTCTCAATCTGAGCTTGCTGCTCTTTGACTTGCTTTGAAGTTGTCATACTGGTTGCCTCCTTCCTGTCTCTCCTGAGTTGATGCCCAGTTTCCTGGATTCTCTGTCTTCCTCTTTCTTGTTTTATGGAGCCTATCTCCAATAGCTTCTTGAGAATATGCCATAGCGACTAAATTACTGCAAAAATTGAGGACCTGGCCCTGTAAGTGGAATTCTGTTAATCCTAGCTCTCTAAACTAATTGTCTCTAGGATTTGGGATCCATCAGGAAGTGAGATTGTGACCTCCAAGAAGTTGCTTAATTTCCCTGAGTTTTCTTATCCGTAAAATAAGGATGATAAACTTAACTCAGAGGGATGTTGTGAAAAGTAAACGAAAATTATGCTTTTAGAGTGCCTGGCACATAATAACAGCTCAGTAAATATTAGTGTTTGAGGTTATGATTTCCTGAAAAACAAGTTGGTTAACTTCCCTGAGTTTCCTCATCTGTAAAATGGAGATGAGAAACTTAGCTCAGGGGGATGTTGTGAAAAGTAAATGAAAATTATGCTTTTAGAGTGTGTGGCACATAGTAATAGTTCAATAAATATTAGGTTTTGTGGTTCTTATTTCCTGAAAACAAAGCAAGCCTACTCATCAGTGGCCGTTGAGGAAGAGGGCGTCTGTCGACGTTCTCATAGTTTGGGGGAAGAAACATCCTCCTTCCGATGACTGAACTCTCCTCATCTATTCTCCAACCTTGCTTCTTCTTTGGGGCTCCCTCCTCCTGGACTGTGGCCAAGATGAGCCAAGAGCAATATCTTGTCCTCCGTGATGTTCCAACTCAGTCCAGGAACTGAAGCGGAAAGGGGCAGAAAGCGAGCGAGGGTGGTGTCAGGGCGACAGTCGTGCCCACTGTCAGCTGGGCGCAGCCACTTTAGTGCGAGGAGAAGCAGCGAGTCCAGGAGGCCCTCCGAAGTCCCCGCGATGTCTGCCCGGGGGTGCAAACCTTCGCGGCTGCTGCTGCCCGCGCTCCTGCTGCTGCTGCTGTGGCTGCCGCGGCTGGCTGTGGACGCCGCGGGCGCTGCCGGCGCGCGGTGGAACGGAGAGGGGACCAGCCCGAACCTGCAGAGCATCTTCCTCGGCCGCTGCAACGACTACAGGCCGCTGCTGAGCCCCGAAGAGCAGTGAGCGCGGCCGGGGAGCCTGGGGGCGGGGAGGAGGAGGGGACTGAGAGAGAGAGAAGGAGAAGTAAAGGCGGGGGAGAAAAAGACAAGGGGAGGGGCAAATGGGCAATCTAGAGGGGAGGAGGGCGTGGGGAGGAGGAAATGGGGTCTGAAGGTCAGGGGCGTGGGGGAAAGTAGAGGGTCTTAAAAAGAGGGGTGTGGGTGGGGGGAAGGTGGGGGTTCTAAAGGTCAGGGGAGCCGAGTGTGGAGGGTGGCGAGTTTAGAAGTTGGGGAGGCATGGGGTGGGGAACCTACGGGCGAGAGAGGCGCTGTGTGGGGTCTGGAGGTGAGGGGTGTGCTTGTGTGTGTGCATATAAATGAAGGAAGGATAGGAGTGGTCTAGAGGTGACGATTAGGTAGAGATAGGTTTGGATGACAACCAGCATATGCTTAGCCGGCACCATCAAAGCCAGGCATATGGTCTCCAGCTGGAATTCCATGAGTCCAGGTATTTTGGGAATTCAAATTTCAGATCTTCTAATCTAGAGGACTTTTTAAGTTTGAGTTTTTCTTGCCAGCACTGGCTTCTTACAATTTTTTGTTCCTTCTTTGTACCCACTTTTTCTGTTTTCATAGAGTCCCCTTCTTGTGCTAGTTTTTTTTTTTTAAGATTGGCACCTGCGCTAACATCTGTTGCCAATCTTTCTTTCTTCTTCTCCCGAAAACCCCCCGCCCCGCCCCCTCATACATAGTTGTATATATTCTAGTTGTGAGTGCCTCTGCTTGTGCTATGTGGGACGCACCTCAGCATGGCCTGACTACCGGTGCCATGTCTGCCCCAGGATCTGAACCTGGGCTGTGGAGGTGGAGCGCAGGAACTTAACCACTCGTCCATGGGGCTGGCCCTGCCCGTTGTTTCTATTGTGACATATTTAAGGCAAATAAAAAAGAGCAGAAAATAAGATAAGGAACACCCATGTTACCCAGCACCCAACATGGAAAATAAAAAGTTACAAATGCAAGGGGAAATGTTTTGGGAAAGCTGGAATGTTCTTCAACACTCGTAGCTGGCAGTGGAAGTCATACTCTGCCTTGGCAGGAGGTGGAACAGCCTTTCTCAACACTTGGCGCTCAGTCCTGGTTTTACAAGGTCCGGCACGTCCGCCTGACCTCACTGGCTCCCAACCCCACAATGGACCACATCTTTAAATGAAGAGGCCCCTGAAGCTGGGAGCCTGTGTGGTTTATTGGAACTGTCACCTATCTCAGTGCCTTTTCTGCTCTCTCTGTGAGCCTGGGACAAAACTGTCTTCCTTGGCTCTACAAAATTTGTGTAGCGCCTTCTGAGAGACACTTCCACTGTCAGATTTCTAAATCCATCACCTAAGTTATATTTTTGATATATGACATAAGGGCTTGTAAAACTCTTGGAGTGCTTTAATAGAAATCTATCATATTGTAATTTCTGTTTCTTTTGCACAGGAACAAGAACTGCACAGCCATCTGGGAAGCCTTTAAACTGGTGCTGGATAAGGATCCCTGCTCCGTGCTTCCCTCGGACTATGACCTTTTTATCAGCCTCTCCAGGCACTCTCTTCCCAGAGACAAGGTAAAACCTGGCTGTCTGTCTCCAGAGATAGACAGTGCACGGGCCAGGTGTGACATGAGCTGCCCTCAGCGACCCTGCAGTGTCACTGAAACAACAAACAACAAACTCACGATGTGCATGCACAGCTCTGTGGTGGGAAGGTGGCTCTGTTTTCAACAGTGACCCTGGGCCTCCTGCCTGTTGTGGGCAGAAGGAACCTTCCTAAGTCAGTGCAGGAATCACAAGGACATCAGGACCTTTTCACTGGGCCTCTGTCCCTAGCCAATTCTGAATAACCTCCGTCCTGACTGGCCCCAAAGGACTGAACCTTGAGTAATTCAGAAAACCCTCAACCTCAGCATCCTCCCAGAAAACCAATCCCTCCTTTTAACAGGCCTTAGGATTTTATCTATTTGGTACCAGTTTCTTTAAGAAAACCACGTCTGTGTTCTGTCTGCACTCAAAGTTCTAAGAAAATGAAAATAAATGAGAAAATCTGTATAAAATGCTTGCTTAGAACAATACCTTGAGTTTAAAGAAAATTTGATACCATTTTTATTTCTCTGACATAATTCTTTTTTTCTCCGGTTTTATTGAGATATAATTGACATACAGCACTATATAAGTTTAAGGTGTACAGCATAATGATTTGATTTATATATATTGTGAAATGATTACCACAATAACTTCAGTTAACATCCATCATCTCATATAGGTACAAAAAAAGAAAAAGAAAACAAAAGTTTTTCCTTGTGATGAGAACTCTCAGGATTCACTCTCTTAACACCTTTCCTGTATCTTGTACAGCGGTGTTAGCTATAGTCATCGTGTTGTATATTACCTCCCTAGTACTTATTTATCTTATAACGGGAAGTTTGTACCTTTTGACCACTTCCTCTAATTTTCCCTCCTCCTACCCCCGCCTCTGCTAACCACAAGTCTGATCTCTTTTTCTACCAGGTTGGTTTGTTTGTTGTTTCCTTTTTATATTCCGCATATGAGTGAGATCACACAGTATTTGTCTCCCTGACATCATAATTCCTAACCTGATTTTTTCACTGTAAAATCAGGGAATATTGACCCTAACAAATAATCTTAACATTGATGTTTTCATTTTTAAAATCAAGTAAATGAAGCCGGGAGGTTCAGAGATATAACAGACTGAAAGCATGATTTTTAAGTATATGTTGCATTTGGAATCTTGCTGCCTCCCTATCAGTAAAACGGGGAGCCAGAAATTTTGTTCTCCTCTCTCATAGATTTTGGTGCTGGTTGGTGAACTCAGTAAATATTTACTGAGCTCCTTCCATGTGCCAGGCATCATGCAGGGGTTGAGGAGGCAGCAGGGAGCAAAACAGCACTGCCCTCAGGGAGCACCCAGTCTAGACATGGACTGACTGGACTCCCAAGGATCTGAGGAGATAATGGGCAAGCGGGATATTGTTATTTGCATTATTGTGATGTGAAAACTCTATAACTTTATAGTGGAAACTCTGACATATAATATAAAAGTAATGCACTTTTGAGGCACTTTACACTTCAGGAAGTACTTTCTGTGATCACATAGCATCCTAACCACAGCTGTGGAAGAAGAGAAAGAGCTCATGCACCCCATTTTTCCGATGTGGAAACTGAGGCACAAGGAAATTACACGCCTTGGTCAAGATCACGTCTAGTGTATGACAGAGTCAGGATTCGAACCCAGGTCCCTTGATCTTTTTTTAAATCCAGGAATATATATTCAATATTGTATTACTAGGAAAATACTTCATTAGCATTTGCATGATGCCCTTGGAATAAAGGGAAGAGAGGTGGTAGCACTCTGAATGGGTAAATAAAGACAAAGAGAAAGAATGTTCAGTTGTCGTGAGGCAAGCCAGAGTTCAATGAGAAATGGACGGCTGACTTAATGATATTGGACCTGAAAAAAATCTGTTTTGCTTTTATTTTACATTTTAATTTTGTATTTGTTTTTCCTTAGTCTCTGTTCTGGGAAAATAACCACCTCCTTGTCACCAGCTATGCAGACAACACCCGTCGCTTTACACCTCTGTGTGATGTCCTGTACGGCAGGGTTGGAGATTTCTTGAGCTGGTGTCGACAGGAAAATGCCTCCGGTAAGACTCCTGCACAAATCACAAGAAAAGTAAGAATTCCTTTACTATGCATTTGCCATTTGTGCTAAATGCTTTCATATACATTTACCTCATTTGATCCCCCTCGATCCTCTGAGGTAGGTGGTAATAATACTAATTAAAAATAAGAATAATAGATAGAGAGCACTTAGCTTTGCTGGGTACTTTCTAAGCACTTTATAAATATTAACTGATTTAATCTCTGCAACAGCTCTGTGGAATAGGTCCTATCCTAATTCCTATTTGGACAGTTGTGAAAACTGAGGCACAGCAAGGTTAAGAAATTTGCTCAGGGTTGCACAGCTAATAAGCAGCAGAGTTGGACAGTCTGACTCCAGAGCTCATGCTCCCACCCTGCACAAGTCTGCCTCTCTATCCTCATTTTCCAGAAGGGGGAAACTGAGGCTTAGGGAGATTAATGACTTGAGGAAGTAGGGCTAGGGTTCAACCCTCTTCTGCCGGATTCTGAAACTTGTGCTCTTAAATGTCACTCCTGGCAGCCAGGAGATATTTCTGGATTAAAGTCACTGTGAAAGTTAAAGTCACAAGGGCTGCCCTGATGGCAGTGAAAACTCTCTTCACTCATCCAGCTCCCACACTAGAAACTGCTGATACAGTGGTTCCGGCTCAGGGAGCTTGTAGCCTGTCAGAGCCTGTGCCCTGATGCAGGAGGAACTGGGAGCTAAGGAGTGGCAGAGTGAGACACCACCCCAGACCAGGGCATCAGGGAAGCTTGCAGCGGCTCTTGACTCACGAGGATCTTTAAGGAGGAGCAGGAGGAAGGCCCACCAGGAAAGGAGGTGGGGGGACGTGTTCCCTCCGTGAAGGCTAGACATTGTTCCTCCCTGGGTATCGGAGTCACTCTATGAGTTTACCTAAGCTCAGTTCTGTTTATTCTCCTCCCTTCATTCGTCTATCCAACTAAATTCATAGAGTGCCTACTGTGTGTCAGGCCCTCCTCTTCTACGCACTGAGAACATAGCAGAGGATAAAACAGGAAAATCATACCCCATCCTTACATTATGGAGGGAGGGGATAAACAGGCAAGTAACATATATATAGTCTGCCATAAAATAAGGGGTACAGAGACAAACCAAACAGGCAAAGAGGAAAGGAGGTGCCGCAGAGGTGAGGAGGGGAGAGGAAAGTGTTGCAGTTTTAATCGGTGTCCAAGGAAAGCCTCACTGAGAAGTGATATTTGAGCAAAGGCATGAAGGAGATGGGGAAGAGCAAAGTGCAAAGAGGGAACAGCAAGTGCAAAGATCCTGAGTGGAAGTGTGTCTGGCATATTTAAGGAACAGCAAGGAGAACAGTAAGTAAAGATAAATGTAGTAGGCTATGAGGCTAGAGGAATAAATGAGGGCCAGACAGCACAGGACATTGTGAGGACTCTGGCTTTCACTGTGAGTGAGATTGGAAGCATTGCAAGGTACAGGTCAAATGGCCATGGCCATTCTTCCAGTGGACAGTGACCAGGAAGCCTCGGTTTGATTATCCTGTGGAGAATGGAGGAGAATGAGGGAGGATGTGATGGAAAGACTATGAAGAGAGAGAGTGTGGTGTAATACAAAATAAATGTTTGGTCTTTGTCCCCTGGTTCCTGGCACGCAGCTGCTAATACCTTTGGACTCTGAGGAGTGAGGAGAGTGTCTTTAGTGTGGTAATGAGATGACTGGTGGTTGGGGGCCCCTAGATAGCTTCAGGATGAGGGCTGGTCACCAGAAAGACCAAGGTATGATTAAAGAGTTGGAACTTTCAGCCCCATCCCCTGTCGTCGGGGAAAGGGAGAGGGGCTGGAGATTGAGTTAATCACCAATAGTCAATGATTTAGTAAATCATGCCTACACAATGAAATCTCCATAAAAACCCCTAAATGATAGGGTTCCAGGGCTTCCAAGATGGTGACACCTCGAGGTGCTGGGAGGGTGGTGCACCCAGAAGGGCATGGGAGCTCCACACGTGTCCCTTCAGGAAGGACACATTTTGCCCTGTTTGGTTCTCCCTGGGATGATTTGTCAATTAGAACTTTCTCCTTTTTTATAGAGTAAATGGGGAACAAATCCCATTATATATCTGCTGAATTTTGCAGATATAAAATTTAAAATTTTAAAAATTTAATATATTTTAACATTTTATATATTTTAAATGTTATAATTTTTTTTTCTGGGTTAGGACTATCACTTTTCTTAGGCTACTTTTTTGTATTCACTTCCAAGACCAGAATTAATTGGAGAAGGTGCTTCTCCCAATAGAGCAAAGAATTTTTTTATTACTTTAGTAGAGCTCCAGTCGAGAAATAACCCAGCTGCTTAGGCCTCCACCTTCCTCATATTTGTGACGAGTAGAATGACAAATGTCTTCCTATCATGGGCTGGGTGGTCACTCACCAGGCTCCTTGTGGACTGGGTGGGTAGAGCTGTGAATGTCAAATTCCTGCATGTTGTGCAGAATGCAGGCTAAATATATTTTGGGGAGCTGGCAAATATTTTAAGTTAATTCTTCCCTGATATAAACTTTGAAATGAAACGTTTGTCTCTTTTCCCCTTAGGACTCGATTACCAATCCTGCCCTACGGCAGAAGATTGTGAAAACAATCCTGTGGATTCTTACTGGAAAAGGGCATCCATCCAGGTAATCCTGGGATGGACAGGTTGAGGTTGAGGATGAAGATTCGTTGAAAATCTCATGAGTTTATGTTGAACAAGAGTCATGCTATTAATATAATAAAACTGCTGTCTCCGATTTGATTATGTCACATTGCTTGAAGGGCGGCAGTGTTTGCATCTGTTCTGCTGGGTGGCTGAGCAGATGTGGGACCCACGAACATGGGGCAAAGGGGTTCAGAGATTGGGCCGTCAGGTAGTTACTTAACTTATCTGAGCCTTTGGAACACTCTGATTCATTCTCTCCGCTCCATAAAGGTGTGAGAATTTAAGGAGCTAAAATACTTAGTATAGTGCCTGGCAGAGAAACATTCAGCTAATGTTAGCTATAGATGAGGACATGAATAGTTATTATTATTACTATTATGTCGTGGTGGTTATTAATATTTCACAATCAATGTGATTTTGGTTGCTGTGTAAAATGAGGCAATCCCTGCTTTGTGGGAGACCCCAGGACATCTGGGATTGAGACGTGGGGGTCAGGAATGTCCATAAGACTGATAATAATGGGAGAGGAGGTGATAAGAGACTGAGAATAAACTGGAGCTCTAGAAATGGTCCCCTTAAGGCAGGTCCGTTCCTCAGAGAATATTGTCACCAGAGTAAATGACAGTTACCAGTAGCTATACAGTACCAGTGACTGCAGCTTAACATTTTATGTCACCAGGGTTAGACCAAAGATTGGAAATAAAGAGGGTTAAGTCCTTAGCTGAGTGCCTGGCAAAGAGCTGTTGACTATTAAAAGTTAGCTATATCAACTGGGAGTGGACTTCAGGTCCGTCCACCCACTGCCACCACCCCCCTTTCAGGGCTATTAGTGTCTCTTTTGGTCCCATTTTCTCATCTGGATCGCCAGGTGTCCACTGGGCCCATTGTTAACCGAGCTGAGATGGATTGGGTCGGATCCTCCACCATGGTTGCAGTTGGGAGCTAAGCAGAGGGCCCGCTCCAGGCAGAAGACATTCCATCCATTCCCGTGCTCTCCTGCCAGCTCCAGTGGGAGTGCTTTATTTGCGCCCACTACCCACAGGTTCCATTTTGAGCGCAGGCTCCAGTCAGTTGGCAGTGGGCTGCCCGAGCCCCTCATTGAGGACTGGGAGGCTGCAGATGCATCATCACCTGAGGGTGGATCATAACAGCAAGCCAGGGGTGATGTCAACCTTATACATAAGGGAACCGTATATCCTACCCAGCGGATCCGCACAGTGTGTGCTCCAAACCACCATCTTCTACTTCCTCCAGGTCTATAATGGGAATATAATCATCGTGCCCACATTTCATGAGCCCTTAGAATATGCTGGGTAGTCTGGGCATGAGGAGAGGTGGTTTAGCATAGCGATGAGGAGAGGGTCTGAACCGGAGCAGAGAAGTATTCAGTAAAAGTTAATAATTATTATTTTAAATGATTTGATTCTCGCAACAATCCTATGAAGTAGAGACTCTTATTACCTTTGTTTTACAGATGGGAAAAATGAGGGAGAACAGATCAAGAACTTAAGTCTTAAGTTTAACTTAAGCTTACAGAGCAAATAAGGAGGATAGGGACCAGGGGGCAGGATTTGAGACCAGGCAGTCTGGTTCCAGAGAGCAAATTTTCAACCACTACATCACACAGCCTCATTGTATCTGTACGCATTTTTTTAAATTAATTTTATTTCTTATCATCAATGTAATAGCTGCTTATGATAGAAAATGACAAATTATGGAAAGCATAGATGAAAAAATTAATCATCCACATTCCTGCCACCTAAAGGCAGTCTCTTTAGCCTAGTGGTCATCAGCATCTGAGGATTTAAGCATGGCTGTTAGCGCTGTTTGGAAGCAATCTGACACCCGGGTGGCGTGAAGTGCATTGTTTTGCTGCAGCTGGTGCTGGCATCACTTTGCCAGAGAATGAGAGTGGCCCCAGACACGTATCTCATTCTAGCATAAGCATTCTATGAGGGAAATTAAATGTTCTAGTAGTAATTGAACTGGAGATTTGGGAACTTCTCTGTGCCTATCTCTCCCTTGGGAATTTCAGGCGTTGACTTTTGCCCATTTCTTTTTAACATAGTAGAGCTCATGCTCCATCCATCTAATCTTGCATTTTGCTTTGAATGTAAGTACTTCCTATGCTATAGCAAATCTTTTGTAGACTTTTATTAATGGACGGCTAATATTTCAGACATGTAAGTACCATGGGTTGCTTTCCATTCCCTTGTTGCTGACTGTTTGAGATTGGTTACAAGCAACGCTGCAGTACACATCTTTGCGCACAGTGCTTGTGGTGGTCCTTTGTGCTGTTTACCAAATATTTCTGTTTCATCTTCTGAGCATGTGGTTTGCACTACTCTGCCTCTTGAAGTTACTTATGTGTGACTTGCACTGGCCAATGAGATGTGAGTGGGAGTGACTGTGCGACTTCTGGTTGGAAGCCTCTAAGAACTGGTCTGTGATTTGCCATTTTTCCCTTCTTCCCCCTGACAGTCAGCCACTTTGCAGATGTGGAGACTTCATCAGCTTGGGTCCCAGAGCAAGGACAATGGACCTGTGATAAACATGTAATATGAGCATGAAATAGTCTTTGTTGTTTAAAGCCATGGTGATTTTGAGGTTGTTTGTAATGGCAGCATAGTTTAGTCTATTCCAGCTGATGCAATGCTGGAATCTATTTCACATTATTTTCTTAGAGTAGATTCCCAGACATGGAATTACTGAGTCTATGAGTTTTTGCCATTTCAAAGTAGTCTGCTTTCCAAGATACACTAGTTGCATCCCTACCAGCCACATGAAATACCAAATTTATCACATTCTTGACAAGATGAGAACTGTTAATTGAAAAAAAATATCGCTCATTTCATAGCTGAAAAATGATGTCTTAGTTTACTCAAAATAGTTTCTTCTTCTTGCAGTATTCAAAGGATAGTTCTGGGGTGATCCATGTCATGCTGAATGGTTCAGAGCCAACAGGAGCCTATCCTATTAAAGGGTAAGAACGCCAGCACCAACAAAAACAACAAAGATGCCAAAATGTTTATTTAGTTCCTTTGAGCGGAAGCTTAAAAGAATCCTCCTAATCTCCAATCTAATGCTTGTCTGGAAGTTCTAGTAGAGCAAAACAGGTCAATGACCTGGAGATAAGAGCCAAGTCTATACATTTATGCTATTAACAGCTGATGAATCCATGAATGAAATGTGACTGAAAAATAAAGGCTAAAAACCAAATTTAATATGTAAATCAATTAACAATGAAATAGAAAAGTATCATATTCCCTTAGGACTTTAAGAAATGTCTTTCCTGTTTCTCAGTTTTTTTGCAGATTTTGAAATCCCTTACTTCCAGAAGGATAAAATCACACGAATTGAGATCTGGGTTATGCATGAAATCGGGGGACCCAATGTGTAAGTTATGGTGCTATTGATGATGGTAATTGTGCAAACATGCTTTTCTTGGATGTGATATCATCAAGTCTGTTTTACATTTTCATTTTTGGGGAAACAGCAGCCTTCTTTGTTTCTAATGTAGTGGGTAGAGAAAGGCAAAAGCTTGACTTTCTGGAAATGCCACTAGCCAGTCCTGAGCCCACAGAGAAAACCTCCTTTGTCCAGATAACTCCTCCCAGCCAAGGAAAATCATGTTCCTTTCTGAGTGGCCTGGGCAGCATTGGATAGGAGACTTTCTTACGCATTTGTGTGGGTCAACACCACTTTCTCTGTCTGGTTGTCTGAAGCCCAAAAACCCTCGCCAGGAGTTATCAGAATTGACCCAAGGACTATGTAATGAAGACTTTATTGTCAGAGAAAAACCTCTTCCACAACTGTGTCTCAAATTGGCCAAGAAAACTTGTAAGATCCATATTTTGTGGGAAACCACTCAAGTTTGTATAAACGCAAGCCCGAACACATCCTTCTCATCAGTGAAGGGCACTGGTGGCAAAGCAGAAGATAAAAAACTTAAACCCAGTTTGTTCAGAGACAAGCCAGTGAGGCCAAGCCAGTTAAAGCTGTGCAGCCATGATGGCGCTTCAGAGGCAAGCTGGGGCCTTGTTCTTCAGAGCATTGATGGTACATAGAGGAAAGTGTTGCCAACGCCAGTGAGTGGATGTGTTATTGAAAGTATATTCTGGGAGAATCTTAGCAAATTCCCCGTTTCAGGCCCCCAGGACCCTCTAAGACTTACCATACAATGAATGATATTTTTTTCCTGTTTCTTGGGCAATCGATTAAATTTGCAAATGACCTATTACATAGTTATACCAGGATCTGCATTCCTCTTCCCAGAAGACAAATTATACTTTCCGTTGCATGAAGAACAATGCATATAGCTTTTCTTAGTCCTGGGAGAAGTCACTCTTTGTCTAGAAATTATGCTTGCTTGTTGTTTTGATGTATCTATCAGAGAAAGCTTGTCCTTTGAACCGACTTTAATAAGATACGGAGACTGCAGTTGAAGGTCCTCTCAGGCTTCATTTCCGCTGCAGGAGAGGTGATAACGGAGTCAGAACACCTGCTCAAACATTTATGCCATAGGGTGGAGTCGCTGGCCATGAGCTAAGAAAGTGGGAATCCTGAACTGCTCAGATTTTAGGAAAAAAAATCAGAGGCAGGGAGCTAAAAACAACACAGCTAACAGCTGATTGTGTTTAGCACTGCTTTGGCTGTGTTTATTTAAAAAAATAGTAAAATAACCCATCGACTAAGCTCTGTGTCTAGGTGTCCTGAAACCTCCAGATCATTGCTTACTAAAAAATTCTGCGTCATGAACTTGGCCCAGAGAAGGACATCATCCCAGATTTTGGCACGGTTCTAAAACATGATGTCATTCAACACCTTGCCCTCTTCGTTCCTGTAACGCCCCAAATTCCACTTCTTCTGTGAAAACTTCCTCCAATGGCTCATTTCCTCCTAGTATGCTCCCTCTCTATTAATTTTATAGCAGGGAGGCTGTTTACCTTCTCATTCCACATACACTGAGGCAGGGCCCTGCCTGCGATGTGAATACCATGCCGACTAACCCCAGCTGGCAGTGCTGTAGCCACCTCTGTCTGTTGTTATAAATCCCTCTGCTTAATTGTGACCATTGGGAAGGTAAGAACTCCTGTTGATGACAGTGTGGGGAAATAGACATCTCACACTCTGTTGGAGTGGTCAGCATGGGTTCAGTTTGGCAGGGCTACTCAAGAGCCTTAAAATTCGTTCAAAACCTTGGTGCCAGAAAATCTACTTTCAAGAATTTATGCTAAGGAAATGAATAATTAAGGATATGTATGAAAATGAAGGTTTAACGAAGTTCACTGTAGCGTCAGTGATGTTGAAATATAGGAATAAATCTTGATCTTTAACAGGAGGGGGCTGGTCTTATGAATCATGTCCTGATTATGTAAGTGAGACCAAGCAGGAATTAAAAATAAAGGCAGAGGGGTATATATGTATATACACAGACATGAGCAAACGCAGAATACAAAATGCATTGGACAGCAGAATCTCGTTGTTATATTTTAAAAGTCTCGTGGGAATACATATATTTAAAAAGTCTAAAATGATACACACCAAAATGTTAGCAGCAGTTATCTCTAGTGATGTGAGATTTGGGGTAATTTTTTTTCCTTTTCCTTATTTGCGTTTTCTAATACTTTTTTATTTGTATGTTTTTGTCGCCATTTAAAGCTGAACTGAATACACGCTAGGTTGAGCAAGTTGGCAGTCAGCATTGCGCCAGCTGGGACGGGGGGCACTTAGCGGAGGGGTGTTGACTGGTGGGGCTGTGATGCTCCCTGTGGCGCACTGCGCATGCGCCGGCACAGGCGCTCCCAGTGCGAGTCCTCAAACTTTGAGCTCGGTATGGCGGGTTCCGAGCGCTGCGTGCTGGGGCGGTGCGGGTCTATCGCAAGCAGCGCTTTTGCGTTCAGAGACTTTCCCAAATGCTTTTCCAGAGGGGGGAATATCCAAGGAGAACATGGTCAAAAGAAGTTTTAATTAGCCCAGAAACAACTTCCTCTTTCCTCTTCTCCTTTTGTTTAATTTTTATCTTTTTGTTTTTATGTTTTAGGGAATCTTGTGGAGAAGGCAGTGTGAAAGTCCTGGAAGAGAGACTGGAGGAGATGGGTTTTCAGTACAGCTGTATAAATGATTACGTGTAGGTGGCAGATTATAATCGGTGCATATCTTCAAAGGTGGAGCGGTGATCGTGGAGCCTAGGGGGCTGTTGAAAGGGTTTTGGGGCCATCAGTTCTAAAGGCCCCGGGACTGTGCCTTTTGGGTTGTCTCTGGGTGTGGGGAATGGGAGTGCCTTCTGGCCAGGGTTCTGCCCGGCCCCTCCTCCACTTCTGTCCAGAGTCCTGTTTAATGACACTGAAAGGACAGACAGAGTAGCCGTTTATCATTGGTGCTTGTCCAGTTTCCCCCTCACTTGCTTACACATGGTGAGTAAGCTGAGAACAGGGGCTGTGGTCCTGGCATCTTTGGATGATACGCTGCAGTGGGATCCTTTCCCAGGGCAGGTGCTCAGCTACTTCCAGGCAGATACATCCTCACTGCAGACCAATAGGAAAATAGTAATAGCTACCATTTATTGAGCTGATCATGGGCCAGACACTTTATATACGTATAATGAGATATCGTTTGAGGGCGTTTCTGATTCTTGGAAATGTAGTAAGTTTGGCTCAAACCCTGGGACAGTTGAAAGCCCTGGATGGGGAATTTCTCACCTTGCTGCTTGCTTCCTGCTTCTCTGTGCGTCAGCACCTAAGTCTGTGGGCCTGTTTCATTCCTGAGGCCAGAGTCCAAAATTGCGAGGACTTAGTGGCTTTCCTGAACATTTGTGGGTATGGCAGGTATGCAAATTACATCTGCGGTTTTGTCCAGTGCCCATGACCATCTGGCTGGCTCTGCTGCCCTCTGTCTTCTGAATAGCTCTGTGGGCCAGATAATCCTCCCATCCGAGCCAAGCCCCTTGGAAGTGTGGGTCTCCCTGTACGCATGCCTCCCCGAAAGAATGGGCCCCTCAAAGCTGTTGTCTTTTCCCACAGCTTAAAGCTGTACCGTTTTACTCATCTCTTATTGCTAATGCTCTCAGGAAATTCAAAAGTCAGGTCTTATTAATACCCTCTTTTAAAAACAAAACAAAGAAAATACTCTTGTGGAAATAGAACCTATGTACAGAAAAATGCACAAACCATAAGTGTGCAGTTGGATGATTTTCACAAGTTCAACATATACCTGAACCAGCACCCAGATCAAGAAACAGAACATAACCTGCACCCCAGAGTCTCCTTTGCGCCAGAGCCCCTGGTCTCCTTCCCTGCCCACAGCTGTCCTCAGGGTCTCAGCCTGCTTCTACTCACTCCAGTGTTGTCCCCACCTAAGCTGGCCTTCAGTGATGTTCCCTTGCGAGCCCGACTCAGCTCCCCCAGCCCCGTTTCTTTACTGCGCATGGACTCTTTCTGTGTTAAGGTGGGCGTTTGTATTGCTTCTGGGAACACAGAGGAGATAACAGAAGGCTTAACGTGGGATTGTGACGAAGGTTAACAAATCAAACTCCAAGCCAGATGTAAATGAGAACCTCCTGCCTCTCAAAATTCAGATGACATTGGCCTCTGTCCTGCATCAGTCGAAAGTTCTCCCCAGGGTTCTTGCAAATTTTGGCTACATCTTGTCTTTTCACAGCCTCTCTTGCCTCTTGCTTGTTTTCTGCTTAGCATTGTATTGAACTAGACTCTAAAACTCAATGCGTTTTGGGGGAGCATAACACAACAATAACAAACTACTCCCATAAAAAATGTCTGCGTAGTGTGGACTTTACCGAAAAGTAAACAAGTCCTAGGGAAGGGTCACATAGCATACCACAGAGGAACAGTGTACCTGCTGTTCTTCCAATGTCCTCTCCAGTCACCTTGCCACGAGGGATCCTCTGTAGGCCTGGCTCCCACCCAAAGCCCAGTGTCCATCGGTCCCTGGCTCCTCTCTTGACTGTGCCTTTTCCTACCCCCCTGGCTGCCCTGGAGCTCCACATCTTCTCCCTCTATCGTGAGGAACAATTTAGCTTTCTTTACTGAAGCCTGGGTACCAGCCATCACTGTGTGCTTTGAGTCCAACCTTTTGCCCAAAGTACGTATCAAGAGGTTTTTCCGAGGAAAATCGTGCATCTATACAGAACTGGTTACACACTTGGGCTCTAGAGTAAGCCCACAAGGCTCAAGTTCAGCTCCTCCACTCCTACTGTGAGGACTTGCGCAAGGTCCTCTGGACAGCTTTCTCACCTGTAATTGGAGATGACAGTAGTACTTGCTCCATTGGGCTGTTGTGAAGATTAAATGATATAATCTATGTAAAATACATAATCAGGTTTCTTGGTACATAGTAAGTGCTCAGTAAATGTTGGCTAATATTTTTAAAAAGAAACCGTGTGTTCTTCGAGGTCAGAGACTTCGTATCCCCAAGTACCTTGCAGGCACATGATACATGTTTGATGAGTGAATGTCATTTAAATAATCTCTTAAATATTTCTTTTCATTTTATAGACCAGTGAAGCTCTTAAAGTGCGTGGACCACAGCACTCATCCTGACTGTGCCTTAAATTCGTAAGTAAATATCTTAACCCAACCTCCTTGCTTCCCCAAGATAACCAGTCCTTACTATTTGCAGAACACTGATGAATTGCAATATGATTCTGCCCTCGCCCCCTAAAACACCGGGCTGCAGAGGAAGGTTTGTACCTCTGCACTGCACTCCTCTCAGTTTCCTTGAGCTACCAGGTTGGTGCAGATTTGATGAACATCTACCCAGGTGAGCTGAACTCCTGCCCTGATGCGGCCCTCTGCTCCAGCTGCACTTGCTTCCACAGGAATTCTAGGAGTAGGGTGGCAGGAGGACCTTTTAAAATTTATTTCTTAATCCTTGTATATTTTAAAATCGTATTAGATTTTTTGAGAAGGTAATACATACCTTCATTATGCAATGAAATTCAAAGATATAAAAGGGTAGAAAAAGTGAATAAACTTTCTTTCTCTATTCCTAGTCACCCAGTACCCTTACCCAGAGGCAACCACTATTTCTGGTTTGTTGTGTATCCTTCTAGAATATTCTGTGCCTGCAACAACACACACAGAGGCATATTTCTCTTTTCTATTCTATACATAGGATTCTACAACTGGCTTTTTTCACATAATAGTGTGTCTTGGTACTGTTCCCTATCTATAGATAAAGCTGCCTCATTCTTTTTAACAGCTCTGTGGTATTCTGTTGTATGCACGTATCATGATTTTTTTTAACCCATTACCCATCGGTGGACATGTAGATTGTTTCCAATATTTAGCTATCATCAACAAGGAATATGAGGATTTCTTTTTCCCTCCACTCCCATATCCTCAAAGTAATTTCTTTTAACATTTAGGTCCATCTCCTCCAGTATGTCCTCAATGCACAAACTTATACATGTTACCAGACACAGATGTAAGTTTGTTCATTTATTTGTTCTTGGTTTGGTCTTGTTTTCATTTATTTATTTGCCTTTGTTTTTGTACAAAAAGCACTCATACTAGACATATTGTTCTGCCATGGGCTTTTTTCACTTAGCGGCATAAGGGCATCATCCGTTTAAGTCTGTTCATACTTTCTGACCCAGTCTTTGAGTGGCCACAGAGTATTCTGTAGGATGGCCTCTCCATCATTTGTTTAGCCATTTTCCAGTCATAGGCTGACTCCGTTGTAGGTTGTAGTGTAGTTGTTTTGTTATTATAAACTATGCTGAAGTATAATCATGGATTATATACCTTGAGTTCTTGTGCAAGTATTTGTGTAGGACAGATAACCAGAAATGGAGTTGCTGGGTCAAAGGATGTGGATAGTTTCAATTTTGATGTTTCAAAAAAGCTGCACCAGCGTACACTCCCACCAACATAGTGGTGGGTGCACTTTTCTCCCCTCCTTTGCCCACACTGGGTATTATTTATATCTGTATCTGTGTCTGAATCTGTATCTGTACCTGTACTTGTACCTATATATATGTCTAATTTTAATCAGTTTTGTGGGTAAAACATGATGATTTATTGTTATTTGGATTTGTGTCGGCAGGAAGATTTCTGAAGCTGCTGCCTGAGTCCTCTTCCCTTTCTTTCCTATCTGCTAACATCATATGCATCCTTGAGGACCCAACTCCAAATGTCCCTTCCTCTGTAAGGCTTTCCTGATTCTTCAGGTGGATATTAGAACCCCCTTCTCTGCTCTCCAAGGACTTTGTGCCCAACTTGACTATAGCACTTCCCTCTTTCTAGCCATGTTTTAGTTCATTCCACATGTCTGTCTCCCTCACTCGATTTGGCGATTGCATCAACTTCCTCTTTGTGTTCCTCATCACAGTTGCACATAGTAAGTGCTCCATAAATGTCGGTAGGATCTAGTCTTCCATCTGCAAGGGGAAGAGAACTAATCAGGGCTGGACATCAACTCTGTGCCAGGTTGTGCTGTGTGAATTACAGAGCACATTTTGTGCATCCTTATAACTAGTCCATTAGATAGACAGAGAGACAGAGAAAGAGACAGGGACTGCTCGTCATGCCCACATAGCTCTTCTTCCTTTCTTCATTTAGTAATAGAACCCTTGATTTTAGTTGGGCTGATGGCTATCAATAATAATGTGTGTGCTTCCTAGCCTTCCGTCTCACTGTGGCTGAGTGATGTGTGCAATTTTTGGATTAAGCCTTTGAAAGGAAAGAATATGCATTCCCCTTCCCCTTTCCTGCTGGCTGGGGTATGAATCCAGAAGGTGTGGTGCTGAGCCATCTTCAACAGGGCGTGGCAGAGCGACACAGCAGAGGGAGGCTGGGTGCTCCCATACCGTATCAGCCTGGACAGTTACTGAGAGAGAAATAAACATCTGTCTTGTCTAAGCCACTGGGATTTGGGGTCGTTTTAACAGCAACCAAACCTGTATCTGAACCAATGTGGAAGGTTCCGTTATCCTCATTTCAGAAGTGAAGAAACTCTGGTGAGAGAAGCTAAGGTAGGACTCACCCAAGACCACCCAGCTAGTGAGTGGGTCTGAAGCGAGTCTGTGAGGTTCAGAATTTACTCTGGCAACTGTTATGCTCTTTTGACTGGAAGTTGGGACAACAGATCCACCATCACCTGCATGTGTACTCGGGGCTAACATCCCGGGGGTGGGTGATGGATTTAAGTTCTCTCCCACGCTCTGCTGTCCATTCCCTGTGAATTTGGCTTGCATTTTTTTGAGTTCTCTCACGGGAGATGAAGACCTGTGGACCTGGGTCTTCACTTTCCTCACCTGAAAATGAAATCCATCCTCCTCTCCCTGCCGCTCTAAGACCTTCAAGGTTCCTACCACCACGTCCAATTCCAGCCTGTCCTCCCAGGGTCTTCATACTCTTTCTCAACACACCGCCCACTGCTCCTCACCGGGAACTTTCATTTCAGGCTAGCTTTGATCCACTTTCCTAAAGACCCCCGTGCTTTCCTGCCCACAAGCCTGTGGACACTGACCCTTTGGTGGTAGTCAAAGCACTGCAGGTGGAGACAGATGGCCTGAATTTGGCAGTTTTCTCATCTACAAAACTAAAAATAATGGGAACTGTCTTACAGGTTAGTTGTGAAGATTGAATAAAACCAAGTGTGTATAAGTGCCCAACCCTCTTTCTAGACAGTGCAGGAGGAGGGCTTTCCAGAGCCTGGGCTGAGCACAGGGTTGGGTTCCTATAGCTCATGTAGAGAGCACATCAGCTGAAATTCTTAAATGCAAGCATCGCACACCAGCTCCAGGTAGTTCAGTAGAAATGGGATGTGTTAAAGGGTTTGAGGTTGCTCACAGTATCTTCCTGGGAGAGCCAGAGAAGCAGGACTGGAGGCCACACCAAAGTGTCACCCAGAACTGTCCCAGGACAGACCCCGCTGCAGCCTGTCTGGGTACAGACACCTCAGGGAGTGCCTGTGATACTCGCACCTGGATGATGCTTCTGGAATCTCTACCACTGCTGCCTTGGAAAGCTGGTGCCTTGGGCACTCTCATGGCTAGAATGGACCCTATATGGCAACTGCTGTTTTAATCCATTGTGCTCACCAGGGCAGATCTCGTTGGCAGAGTTTTGGTCATGTGTTTGTGCTCTAACTGTGAGGAAGTCTGGGAAAGTGAGTCCCTGCTTTAAATCCAGTCCCATGGCTTTAAATCTCATCTCGATGCTGGTGACTCCAAAATGAATCTCTCTAGTCCAGGCCCTCACTGAACACCACACTTATATACTCAACAGTGTACTCAGTATTTCCCCTTGGATGTCTAATAGATATTTCAAACTCAACACATCCAGAACTGAACTCCTGAACTTACCTGCTGTGGTAGGTTGAGTCATGGCATCCAAAGATATCCAGGTCCTAATTCCTGGAACCAGTGAATTTTACCTCATATTGCAAAAGGGACTTTGCAGATGTTATTAAGTTAAGGATCTTGAGATGAGATTGTACTGGATTTTCCAGGCAGGCCCTAAATGAAATTGTAAGAGTCCTTGTAAAGGGGAGGCAGAGGAGATTTGACAGAGAAGAGGAGGAGAAGATGACATGATAATGGAAGCAGAAATTGGAGTGATGCTCGAAGGTAGAGAAAGGGCACGGAAACAGATTCTCCCCTCAGGAGATGTTCCAGAAAGAACCAGCCCCACTGACACCTTGACGTTAGCCCAGTGAAACTGGTTTCCAACTTCTGACCTCCAGGACTGTAAGAAAATGAATTTGTGTTGTTTTAAGTCACTAAATGTATTACAGGAAACTAATACACCCCTAAACTTGGTCTACCCATAGTCTTCTCTGTCTCAATTGATGGGTGGGGGTAACATTCACCTGTCCCCAAATCCCCAAACGCCCCTTCCCGAAATCTTGAAGCATCCTTGACTCCTCCCCTTCTCTCACCCTTCACCAGAAAATCCTATTGGTTTGACCTACCAAATTGGTGGAAGATTCAGTCGTCTACTGTGTCTAGCCTGGTCTGAGCCACTCTCATCGCTCACCTGGATTATGGCCATAGGCCCAAAAGAGTCTCCCTGCTTTCACCTTGACCCGTTCCCCCCACGGTGCCTTTGAAACTCAGCTACTAGAGTTAGCTTTTGATTTCTATTGTTTATTAGGGAAATTTTCCAACATATACAAAGTGTAGAGAATAGTCCTTTAAAATTTTAGTCATGTCACTCAACTGCTCAAAACACTGCCGTTGCTCCCACGTCACTCAGAGTAAGAACCAGACAGCCTGCCCTGGCCCCACTTCTCTCCACTTTCTTCTGTTACTCCCCTTCCCTCACTGAGCCTCAGCCACGGTGACCTCCTGGAATGTGCCAGGCACATTCTCACCTCAGGGCCTTTGCCCTCGCTGCTGCTGTTCCCTCTGCCTGGAAGCCCCTCCCCCATGTGGCTGACTCCCTCACCTACAGTAAGTATTTGTTCCCATCTCACCTCCATGATGTCCCCTTGACCTCAGTATTTAAAATTATAGCCTGGGCCATAAATTCCGGCTCTGGGAAACCCCTTATGTTGCTCTATTTTTCTTTTTTATAGTGTTTACCATCTTCTGACTTATTTGCTTATTAAGTTGATTTTTTTATTTCCCGTCTCTCACTTGTTAGAACATGAGCTCCATGGGGACAGGGGCTTTCACCTAATTTGTTCACTGATGGTTGTCTCCCAGGAACCTAAAACAGCCTGCAGCTTGGTAGGCACTTAGGAATGAATGAGTGAATGAATGAATGAATGAACGAAAGATTGTTTCTACCATGGGTAGGAATAGATTTGAGACAAAGAGTGTTCAAAGACGCTGGGCAACTGAAAGGAGTGGCATGTGTCCTACAAGAGGTGGAGTGGTGTCCAGCAGCAGCATATGTATAAGGTCCAGATTTTGATTGCAAGAAGCAGAAACCAACTGTGGCTCACTTAGGTGGAAAAGGGGGACCAAGGTTGTTGGGAAGATTTGATAGAATAGACAACTCGGTGAGCCAGGGACCTCATAAGGCCTGGCGGGGTGGATGTGTGTAGTGTTACAGTGTGACATAGATCTTTATGGTTTTACTCCTTGTCTCCTTAACAAGACTGTAAACTTTATACAGATACAGATCCTGTAAAATTCCTTTCTCTAAAACCCATTGCACCCTACACTGCCATTCCTGAAATAGGTAAGTGGTGCCACACTGGCGCCAGTGCCTTGGTTTACCTCCCCTGCTGCAGGATGTGGAAGGTGAATGAGGGTGGCTCTCCTCACCTGTCCTCAGGTGTTTCTGAGCACTTCGGATGTGTCAGACTTTCAGCCTGGCGTTCTGGAGTCATCATCTCATTTTGTCCAATCACATTCCTAGAAGGTGGGCAGTTTGATCCTCATCAGTGATGCTGAGGTTCAGAGAAGTTCAGCAGTCACTCAGGGTTGGCTAGAGCCAGAAACAGAAGCCAGGTTTGTCTGTGTGTAAAGTCCTTGTTTTTCCCACCGAACCACACCGCCTCAGTGTGCCGCTGGGGTTTGCAGTACAGCAGCTAAGGAAGGGGTTATAGTTCCTGACCTGCTCTTCTTTCTTTGTTTGGGCATTCTTTCAGGGATTGTTGAATTGATTTATTTATGACGGTTCTTTCCCAGTTCCTTTGACGTCAAGAATAAAATCCTTTTTCACTCTTTGCCAAGTTTTTCTCCTCTTTTATTGCTGTGAAAGGAATTTTACTAAACTCTTTTTAAAACAACCTAGCAAAGAATATTGATAGATAATTTATGAAAGAGGAACCACCAATGGCAAATATGGAAAATTATTTCATCATTTAATAACAGTGAAATGCAAATTGAATAAGGTGCAATTTCCACCTTGACTTCATTGACACATCTTAACAAAAAATAGCATAAAAATATTTTAAAGATGTTATTCAATGCTTGATGGAGTTGTGAATTGGTAAAATGCTTTGGGAGAACAATTTGACAATATCTTTCAAGAATTATAGAAGTGTCCTTAATCCTTGACCCAACTCAGACCTTAGGGTATTTCTGGTACCTTATTCTAAAGAAATTATTCAAAATGTGGACACAGCCTATATGCTCAAAGATGTTCACCAAAGCATTCTTTATAATACTCAATCAGAAATGCAAACATTGGGAGCTGGGCCTAAATATCCAATGGCGAGTGAATGGTTACATCAAAGGGTTACATTTACTGGATGGAATAGAATGTAGCCATTAAAAACAATGGTAGATGTTATATGCCAATTATGTCTCCATAAAGCGGGGGTGGGGGGGTGGGGAACTTGATGGATAATCATACAGCAATATGGAAAAATTCTCATGAACAATTAAATTGAAAAAATATGTAGAAAACAACTTTATATGTTTATAGGTTATAATATTGGCTAAAAATTCAGTAGACTGATAATCTACAGGATTGGTGAGGATATGAGAAAACAGACATACCTTACTGAAATAAGGACTCACTATTTTGGTCAGGGTCAAGGGAAGACATCAGATCTCTCATCTTGGCCCAAATTCTCTGTCCAAAATGTGTGTCATCGTTGTGTCCAGTTCCTCCTCCCCAACCATCCCCTACCCCCACAGCTACTCAGGTCCTAAGCCACAGAAGTGGGAATACCAAATTCTACTTGCTTAGGAATAGTGGGGTAAAGGACTGTTAATCTGCAAAGGTTTAGAATAGAATAAACAGCTCATATCATTATTATTAATACTTTTGTGGTAAGTTTAGGAGCAATCTGTATTGTTTGGTATTTAATTTATTTGCAACATTTTAGAGAATTTAGCATATAACAATAGCTGTTGGAATAGCCCTGTGATTCCAATATGGTAATTATTAAATAACTGATTTTAGACTTGGGATTTTTAGTTGAAAGTTATAAGAGAATTTTACTAAGTTTTTAATCATTGGAATGTTTAAGAGAATTAAAATTAAATTTTATACATTTATTAGATTTATTAGAATCAAGTATTTGAGAAGGTTTTGCTCATCTAAAGTCATTTAAAGTATTAAAGTATTTTTAAAAGAACGTAATATTTTTAAACTTAAGTTTAAAATAATTTAACCTGAAGTAATTTGAGTTTAAAATATTTAAGGGAATTTGAATAAATGTGAAGCCTCCTTAAAAATTATCAGAACTCACCAGGTTTTTAAATAGAACAATATGATTCATAAATTAAATAGAAAAGTATGTGGGAAAATCAGGCTTTTGAATTTATGTCTTTAATAGTTAGAACTAATTTTTTTAAAAGATTGGCACCTGAGCTAACATGTGTTGCCAATCTGTTTTTCCTTCTTCTTCTCCCCCAAGCCCCCCAGTACATAGTTATATATTCTAGTTGTTAGAACTAATTTTTAAAACCAAAGTAACTGCAAATAGTGTTTTTTTCTGTGCATAAAAGCTGCCCTCAAGCACAACCTGACACCGACATGAAAAGCTTGAGCTAAATTGTGACAAATCAATGCATAGAAGGTGGGCCCAGACATTCAAAGCAAAGGAAAACAAAACTGTGTTTCTATTTGTGCATGATAATGGGTATGAATGATAGAAAGAGGTCTGAGAGATGAACTCCAAATTGCTAACAGAGGTTACTTCCAGGGAACGGGAGTGAGAACCGGAAAAGGATGAAGGGAGACTCATTATTACTCTGTTTAGTTCTGTATTATTTTATTTAAACAAATGAAAATGTATCCTTGTATTAATTCATTAATTATTTAAAGGTGAAAAAAGAAAATCATCAATTTTGAATGAATCAAGTCTGGGACGTGAACTGAATCAGAAGTGCAGTGGTAGAACATGTCCAGCAGGAGGAGCCCTAGTACAGATTTGCGGGCTGCTGGCGATTCCTTTAGCAAAAAAGAGGGGAACTGCTGAGCAAATGGAGTGAGGATGTTTCAAGGACCCCGGCCAGAGTCGAGAGCCAAGGGATACATTTCCAAACCAACATCAGATTGTTTCCTAATTTAAAAAATTTCTCTTTTAATTGGTTTCAAAGAATTCAGTAATTTCGGTTTTTAAAAATCCAGTGGTCAGACCCTATTGGTTATGACCAGAGTCCGTGTTTTGGCCAGGTCCTGTCTTGATGTCTTTATGTCAGGACAGGTTTTCCTCACCAGTTAAACTCTGATGGTGAAATGTCCGTCAATGGAGAACTTGGCTGACTTTATGGTACATCCACACAAGACGAATTCATCCTTGAGGAAGAATGAAATAACTTGATATGTACCATATGGAAGGATGTCCAAAAAATGGTGTTAGGTGAAAAAAGCAAGTTGCAGATTCCATTTGTTCTTAGATAAAAAGATATGTGAATGTGTGTGTGTGTGTGTGTGTGTGTGTGTGTGCATGCATACGTGTGTGTGTGTATCTCATTCCTGGAAGGACAACTCAAACTACCAAGATTGATTCTCTATGAAAAGTGGGAATGAGGGGCTGGCCAGTGGTGCAGCGGCTTCGCTGGTTTGGATCCCGGGTGCAGACATGGCACTGCTTGGCACGCCATGCTGTGGTAGGCGTCCCACATATAAAGTAGAGGAAGATGGGCACAGATGTTAGCTCAGGGCCCATCTTCCTCAGGAAAAAGAGGAGGATTGGCAGCAGATGTTAGCTCAGGGCTAATCTTCCTCAAAACAAAAAAGTGGGAATGGGGAGACTAAGGGAATTTTACTTTGCATTTTATAACTTTCTGTACTAGTTCCATTTTTCTGCAGTGTGCGTTTATATTTTTGAAAGGAGGTGCCATACACTAACACTGACATTTTCTCTATTTCCTTTTTAATTTGCAGGGCAGCAGCATCTACTCGAAGAGAAGTCCCAGCCCTTTATGCAGAACAAAGTGCCGGCCTTATCGTTCTTCTCTTAGTGGCTTTGGCTTCAGTTGCTGGAGAGTAACTAGAGACTCAGCTCTGCTGCCCTAGCGAGCCCCAGCGCTGACACCTGCCCTCACACACTCATCCCTCTTGTTCTGTGTGCACCAAGCAATTCCATTGTCTAAAGAAGCTTCCCACTGGGAAGACAATGTCCTGAAATGGGTTTTTAATGATACACATGCTCAGGATTTCAGAAATAAGACATTAGTTCTATTTTACAGGTTAAAACTGCTGCATTAGAATTAAAGCACATTATTATTTTCTTATTTTCATAATGGTACAAAGCATTGAAACCCAGATTGTTTGTTATACAATCAAACATTTTTAGAAAATTCTATAGAACTGTATTTTATATATTTTCTAAGTTTTTCTATATACCCAGCAGGGCACACTGCATGCTTGTTGATAGCTTATGATATACGTACATTATATAAATGTATGCCTATATATTTGGTAGGCAAAGATTGATGTATAAAGATGTTCATGGGGCCAGCCTGGTGGCGCAGTGGTTAAGTTTGCACATTCTGCTTCGGTGGCCCCGGGTTTGCTGGTTCGGATCCTGGGTGCGGACATGGCACTGCTTGGCAAAAGCCATGCTGTGGCAGGCGTCCCGTGTATAAAGTGGAGGAAAATGGGCACGGAGGTTAGCTCAGGGCCAGTCTTCCTGAGCAAAAAGAGAGGATTGGCAGCAGATGTTAGCTCAGGGCTAATCTTCCTCAAAAAAATAAATAATAAAAATAAATAAATAAATTTTAAAAAAAGATGTTCATTTAATCGTTATTTATAACGCAGGGAGGAACCCAAAATGTCTAATAATAGGAACTGTTTAAATATGGTTTGGTGTATGTATTCCATCTGCAGGATGGAATATCATTCAAATAGTAAAAGTCATGTTTACCAATCCAAATGTCCTTCAGCTGATGAAGGGATGAACTAATTGTGCTACATCTATATGGTGGAATACTACTCAGCAATAAAAAGTAACCAGCTATTGGCATTGTGCTAAGTGGAAGAAGCTAGATCAAAAGATTACATACTGTATGATCCTATTTACATGACATTCTGGAAAAGGCAAAACTATAGGAATGGAGAACAGATCAGTGATTGCCAGAGGTTAAGACTAGACGGAGGGCTAAGTAAAAAGGAACTGTGTGGGGGGAATTTGGGGGAAGTGACGAAACTGTTCCATGTCATGAATCTACGTATTTGTCAACACTCACGGAACTGAACATCAACAGGAGCAAATTTCACTGTGTGTAAATGAAATGTTTTCCAAGAAAGTTTAATCACAAAGGAAAATATCAACAATAAGTGCAAGAGATGGGATATAAAACTGTTTATCATATGATCCAATTGTCTAAATATGATACAAATGTAATATATATGTGTGTTTGTATGATATACATGTTGTGAATGAATGAAAGGAAAGGCAATAAATCAAAAGAAAGATCAATTATCACTGGATAGTGGTCTTATCAGTGATTTCTATTTTTGACTTTTGACTCAGTATTTTCCAAATTTTCTCTCATGAGTATGCATTACTTTTATAATCAGATGAAAGAAATACACACCCACATACGCACACGCACATATCATATATATGTGGTAATTTGACCCAAAAAAGAACATTTCCAGAAGAGAAAGACAAAACCAAAAGCTTGTCCCAGACACTTCTCTTTTCTCCTTACTCCTTTTCTTACCCAAAGCAAGTGTGGGTGGTTCAGACTCGAACATTCTGATGCCCAAGCAGCCAGCAAGTGGGGCGGGGGAGCTCTTTGACTTCCCGTAGGGTCTGTGAATCTCTGCAGAGGAAAAGAGAATTGCCCATCAGCGTGGAGCCATTGCTCAGATGTGCAGCTCTGTGTGCAGAGCTCTTTCTTCCTCACCCCACTGCCCTTCGTCTCCAGGAGAGGCCCTCCTGACAGTACCCCTACTCGATTTTTGTGGACACTGCCCAAATATTCACTGTAAAGCTGGGAAAATGCACAGCTTGATGATCAGTGTGTATAACATGTATTTACAATTCAAACTCATGGATGTCTAGAGGTCATCTCAAACGCTGCCCTGGGCGGGGCTTGGTCTCTCACTGGGAATGATGCAAAGGCCTCCTAACCAGCTCCCTGTGCCTTCTGTCTTTCTCTCCTGGTTCTTCCTCATCCCTCACCATTACATCTCTCTTGTGGGGTCTGCATGCTCATCAACTCCATCCCATGGTGCTCATCCCGGGGTTCTCTCCTCTGGCAGGAGAGGCCTGCATCTTTGACCATTTTCATCAGTCCCCTTCATCATCATCACCGTCACATCATCATACCATCATCATGACCATAGCTAGTATTTATTGAGTTCTTACCGTGAACCAGCATGTTATAAATGTTTAATAAATGATTTAATTATATACTTATCATTACTATCTTCATTTTGCAGAGGAGAAAACTGAGGCTTGACGAGGTTAAGTCGCTTCTTCAGGGTCACACAGCTAGTAAATGGAAGGCAGGTTTTACAATCAGGTGCACTGACTGTGGAGTTGGGGTGCTTTGGCATCTGCTGTACTAAATAAGGCCCCACGAATAAGAATCCTTCAGTTCTGTTCCAGAACCATCTGTACTCACTTCCTCCTTCCTCTTTCCATTTTCTCAACCTTAGATTTCCAACTCTGCTATCCACATACTATTTATGTTTTTGCTTCTCCCTTGCACTTGGACATAAGAAATAATCTCTCTTGTCCCCAGACTGGACTTTTCTCTTGTCTACACTTGTATTTTTCTTCCTTGCCTCAGCACACTTAAGGACACCTGCCAGGGTAACATGCTTTCCATCTCACCTTCCAAGGGCTGACATTGTCATACCCCAACTCGAACCACCTGACTACTGCAGGTGGAAATTAGATTTATGGTTATATGGACAACTGGAATCCTTGCAGGTGTGCAGATGAGTATAGGCATTACCAGTCTCAAGATTTATCTTTTGGTAGCTGAGGCCCCATAGGTCTTTGGAGAAGCCTAGTATGGATGGCTGAATCTTGGGACGTTTTTTCTTTTTATATGTTGGACATGTGTAACCTTTGGCATGCAATATCAGGTTATGGATGTCTTACCTTGCTTCAAAGGATACATTTGTCCAGGGTTTATATAAGAAGAGAGAGAAAGAAAGAAAGAAAGAAAAAGGAAGGAAGGAAGGAAAGAAAGAGAAAGGATGAGAAGAAAGACCTTCTCTGTGCTGTTTCACAATCCTCTCCCAGTTCACTCACTATAACAGTCATATCCCATGACAAACAGTAGGGCATTATAAGGAGAGGCAGGATGAGCAAGCTTGCCAAAGCAACTTTGTTCTCAATTCAGCCTTGGAGTTTTATCATTTCTTCTTCTTTGTGTAGGTTCCAGCATGATACCCCTCCCATGAGCTCTAATAGGTTTCCAGATGGATCCAGACCTTACTGGATATCTTGTTGTTGAGAATATCACTTGAGTTCCCACCTCTTCCTGCCACGTCTAGCAACAGTGTATTATACAAGGATCCAAACAACATAAGTCCTACCAGTCAACCAGAGGAAAGGGAAGCAGAGCAGCTTTAAAGGCGTATGGTCTGTGCAGGAGAGCAGGGACCCATGATCAGAAGAGCCCAGCTTGGTCTAATGCTCTTCTGTCTCTGTCTTTAAATTCTTCATTTTTGAACAAGGAGTGCAGCATTTTCATTTTTCACTGGGCCCTGCCAATTATGTAGCTGGTCCTGCGTGGAAGTAAAGCGTTCCAAGACAAAGAGGGTTTTATTTTGTCCTAGATGGCCCTGTTTCACATATAAGAAACAGGATGTTGTGGGGCTCTAACTGTGCCCAATCTTGGAGAACAATGCAGACTTAACTAACCACAGACCTCTAGTGCTTAACTGGAGCTGAAACACCCCTCCTGGCTCCTCTTGAGCACATTCATATTCCTGGGGAATTTCTTACCTTCTAAGTCCCACTTTCCTGAGAAAGAAGTTAGCAGTGTGCTTTCCCAGTCTCCCTTAAAGTCAAGACGCAGACACCTGAGCTAAACTTCACTAGTCAGGTGTGCATGCAGGAGACTTCCCTTCAGAGAGAGAGGTGAAGATGGAGATGCAGTGGAGGATTTAGCCTGGCCACAAGAGAAAAGGCAGTGGTGGCAGGGACCTGGCGGCAGCATGGGTGGTGCAGGCTGAGGCTACTGTGCCCAGCGGTGGGCTCAGGGTCTCTGCTGGGTGGTGGGACACTGTAATCTGGGCATGGTTCCAGGTTGCACAGTCTTGAAGCTTCACTCCCTGGCACTCCTGGAACTTCTATGAGTGCTTTCCGCTTCAACTGGCTGGAGTGGATTCTGTTGTTTGTGACTGAGAGTCCTGACTGATAAACTTCCAGTTCTAATGGCAGCCCTCCCCAGCCAAAGGCGAAGGGAAGAGATGGCTTGGCTCAGCCATGTCTGCACATTTTGGTAGTCATGGGGTTTTTCACTGATAATTGGCAGCATCCATATGTGAAATGGTAGCTTTTGCCAGTGTGGACAGAGCCAGATGGACCGGCAATCCCTGGGCTTTTCAACTTCTGAGGGGTGGCTCCCCTTTGCTGTGTACCTTTAAACTGTTTTTCTTGGGGTTTTTTTTTGAGATTGGCACCTGAGCTAACATCTTTTGCCAATCTTTCTTCTCCCTAAAGCCCCAAGTACGTGGTTGCATATTCTCATTGTGGGTCCTTCTGGTTGTGCTATGTGGGATGCCACCTCAGCATGGCCTGATGAGCGGTGCCATGTCCGCCCCCACGATCTGAACTGGCAAAACCCTGGGCCGCTGAAGCAGAGCCCGTGAACTTAACCACTCGGCCAGCGGACAAGCCCCTGCTGTGCACCTTCTTTCTGACCTGCAATGTAGACAGCAGTGCTGAATGTGAATCACTTTGCACTTCAGCTGTTAGTGGTTTGAGCCACCACCTCTTATATAAATCCCACCAGTCCCCCTGCCGCTACTCCCCCAAAAGGGGACTGTCTTAGTCCAGTCAGGCTGCTGTAACAAAACACCACAGAGTGGGTAGCTTACAGAAAACAGAAACTTATTTCTCACAGTTCCGGAGGCTGAGAAGTCCAAGATCAAGGCACCAGCATGGTTGTGTTCTTCTGAGGACCCTCTTCCTGGTTCATAAGTTGTCACCTCTTGCTGTGTCCTCGCATGGTCAAAGGGGTGAGGGATCTCTCCAGACCCACTTTTATGAGGCACTAATCCCATTCATGAGGGCTCCCCCTTCATGGCTTAAGCACCTCCCAAACGCCCCACCTACCAGTACTTTCACATCAGCCATTAGGATTTCAACATATGAATTTTGAGCGGGGGACCCAAACGTTCAGACCATAGCAGGCACTGATGCCCCAACCAACTCAGAACCCTTCACAGCTGGTCAATCCTCCAGTCTTAGAGGATTCAACCAAACTCTACAAAATTGTCTGGCTGTCCTTGTGGACTCAGAATGCTCTAACTTTCCGCTCTGCTCCTACGTCTTAACCAGTTATCGCCTGCCCATCACTGGGATCTCAGGTCAACTCTCTTCCCTCCAGGAAGCTTTCCCTGACCACCACTCCCAGTCTAGGTCAAGTTTGAAGTTCTTTTCCTTATTTCAGTTTGTAATTATACATTTCTTAATGTGAATATTGATTAATAGCTATATCCACTCACTGAAAACAAGGCCAGAGACCAGGAGCGGCATTAAAAATATGTAACTATCATTGTGGCACAGGCCTGATCAGTCAGAGCAGATGCTCAATGGCCAAATCAGGAACGCCACTAGCCCTAACGACTGGTCAGCCATGTGTGGGTACCAACAGGAGTGGGACTGACTCTGCTCATTATTGTATCTTCAGCCCCTGGGCCAGTATTTGGCACATAAAAGATGCTTAATAAATATCTGGTAAATAAATGATGGTTCCCTGTGGTTGACCCTTTTCTTCAGATCCTAGATTTGTTCCACAACTTTCTTGGACTCAACGTGTTGGACCTTCTGAGACTTTCTAGCATGGCCTTACCCAGGACATGGACACCAGTTAGCCTTGCTCCCTGAGGCTACTTGTCACACCTTCCAGCTTCCATGCCCAGCAGACACCCAGGCACCTGGTGAAACTGTGGATTCCTCCCTTGAAGCCAGGACACTCTGGGGACCAGGGTATGACACTGCCTACACAGGGAGCAGGCAGGGTTAGGAACAAGGTCAAGCTCAGAATGGGTTAGGTAAACAGACTTCAGAAGAAAGACTGTAGAGGAATGAAATCCAAGAACGCCTGGCACGTGATGGAATTTTCATTGGTGTGGCCACTGGTATGCATTGTAAGAGTGGGGTCAGCTTCTTAGAGAAGCTGTAGCCAGCTGGGCACCATCAAACCAAGTAGCTTGCCATAACCCAGATGTGCCTGCTTTCTCACTCTTTGGGGTGTTGAACATGCTGTTCTCTCTGAATTGAATTCCCTTCTTGCTCGGCCATCCATTTGGCAGACTTCTGGGCCCGCCTTAAGCATCATCTGCTCACCGAATGCTGCTGGCACCTTCCTCACCAGGGCCTTGATTGTTGTTGGCTCCTTTCTTCTCCAGGCCCCTGTGAATTCCTCTAACATGGTCCATGTTAGGACACTGTCTTGTCATTTGGGTCGTTTCCTGACTTCACCCTGGGACTATGGCTTCTCTGCAGACTTGCCCATCTTTGCATGCCTGACCTAGCCGTGCCTGGATAAAGTGGACATTCCACATGTGGTTTTATTGAAAGAAGAAAACAGAGGGTGGGTGATTCTTTAATTTTCTTTTAAACTAGGTTTTGTTGGAGGAGTTCAGGGATGGTACGAGAGAAGATTAGAGGCATCGTGTGTCACTCTTTTCTGTATTTATGATATACTTCAAAAAAAACACTTGAAATGCGTGGAATATTACTAGTGTGGGCGAGGGGAGCAGGGAGGGAGGATGACAAGTGGCATAGACCTTGGGGCACCTAGGAAGGAAGAGAAAGGCCCCAGTGACTTCAGTTTTCAGTTTGTCTCAGGGCCAGGCGGCTCCTCAGTCTAATCCCACAGAAGCCTCAGCCAAGGACATCTCTAAGGCCAGGCTTGGAGGACACAGTGTCCACCGCCTTTGGGTTGCTGGGTTACCAGTCGACTGACACAGCCACTCACAGCAAACTGGCCTGTGACTCAATTAGATTCCACCATATTGAGTTCTGTGGAAAAGAAAATGCCTTATTTTTTAAAAAAGAAAAAATACTTTTTTCTGAATGTAACGGCCATAACACCTGAAAATATTTAAACACTTGAAAATATTTAAACAACACAGAAAAATTAGGATGGCAATAAATATCCTCTGTCATACTACATGCAAAGTGGCAGACTTTTCTCTACGTATATTCATATGTGTATTCATATTTTTACACAGGAGGCTAGGTTTAACATCAGGACTGCAACTGAGAGCAGAATCGTTAAGCTGTAGGTTCTAGGCTTTTTCCACGTTAAAATGCTGATTTCAAACACATAGCTGCCTCCTAACTTGTCCCGCTGCTTCCCCTCCATGTCCCCCTCCAGCCTGACTTCCGCAGTGCTGCCCGAGCGGCCATCCTAAACTGGGGGCCTGTCGCATCACCCCCAATTCGAAATCATCAATGGTTCCCCACAGTCTGCAAAATAGAACCTATGGTTTAAATTTAGCATTCAAGATCTTTCCATTTGCCCCCAAGCTGCCTTCCTAGCCCCATGTCCCTCGAAACCCTTCATGCTCTCCACGTGCTTCTCTCAGTTCCCCATTCTCAACATAAGCCTCCAAATATGGTCCCTTTGCTCACCTCCTTCTTGAAGCCTCATTTTGTTCCAGTTTTAGACACTGGCCCAAATCCTCCCTTTATCACTTGCTAGCTGTGTGGCCCTGGGCAGATCACATATGTCTCTGAGTCACGTCACTTCATTTGTACGTGGGGATTATAAATACTCATAATGAAATGAGTTCACTGCAGGAAGAACCCAGAGCAGCGCCAGGCCTATGGTGAGTGCTGTGTGTTAGTCGCTAGTATTGCTGTTATTACTCCCTACTAGAATTGTTTGATAATTATCTAAACACTATCTGCTAATATACTAAATTTTTGATAATTGTCTAAACACTAACTTCTAGGCCAGGAGATCAGTGTGCAGTCGGCCCTGTGTTAAGTGCTTTCGTACATGTCCCCTTTTAATCCTCACCCGATCCCATGAGATCAGTTCTGTTATTATCCCTTTTTACAGAGAAGAAAATGTACACATAGAGAGCTTTCATGACACGGCCGAGATCACAACACTTTGGCACCTCCGAGAGCTCCTCCGGGTCTGGGTGGTGAGGGTGGCAGCCAGCCTCAGTAGGAGCAGCAACGCACAAGCCCCGTGTGCTCCTGAACTGACATATCTAGCACCAACAGCTTGCCTGTCACTCAGTGGGTACTTAATGCCTATCTGCTGAGTGAGTAAATAAATGATAGGAATTTGACCACAGGAGAAATGCTCATGGAAGGCCCCACACAGAGCACAAAAGAGAGATCTGAGCGGGCATGTGGGAGAACTGAGTCCCGGTCTTTCCTGTGCTGTTCTGGTTCCCCAAAGTAGCCACCCCAAAAGTTGATCCTTTTCTCTCTAGCACAACACACTTGGCAACACGGGACTTTAGGAACCTGAAGAGGAAATGGTGGAAACCACAATGGTGAAGAGACTGAGAGCTCAGCAAGTCTAAAGACGGAAGTGCCTTTGACACTCACAGAGAGGAGACCAAAGTCTCCAGGGGCTCTGACGGGAACTGACTCGATTATAAGCCCACCTGGCTCAATTTGGTCCATGTCAGTAACCACAAAAAGCTTCAGAGGCAACAGGATAAAACAGCCCAATTTGATCAGGAATTTCACACCTTTGAGGAATGGTATAACGATGTCTATGAGCCCTTCCTTGCTAAGGTATCCGAAGTGCCTGGTACATATATTAATGTAGTGGAGGAACGTTCACAAAGTTTGGAGAATGAGGAGATGTAAACAGGCAGGACCTAGATTCTGAGGCATCTGATGATGCTGGTAAGCAAAAAGTAGAAAAGTAATGAGAAAAAAAAATCCTAAAAACACTCCCGAATATTGGCTGATTTAAAATATAGGGGCTGGCTCTGTGGCTGAGTGGTTAAGTTCACGCGCTCCGCTGCAGTCGGCCCAGTGTTTTGTTGGTTCGAGTCCTGGGCGTGGACATGGCACTGCTCATCAAACCACGCTGAGGCAGCGTCCCACACGCCACAACTAGAAGGACCCACAATGAAGAATATACAACTATGCACTGGGGGGCTTTGGGGAGAAAAAGGAAAAAAATAAAACATTAAAATATGTATTGTAAGGCACAGGACTTTGATCAAAAAGCATGGCGACCCTCTTCTGATGGTCTTCAAAGACATGAAGTGGGAGTGATCACGTCTTGGCTGCCTGGTAGTTGCATGCCTGAAATTCGCCTTGAACACAATTGTTACAGATTGAATTGTGTCCCTCCCAAATTCATTTTTGTTGCAGCAGGCCCAGCAAACCAATTCGACAATGGATATTCTTCAAAAGTAAGGTGTGGAGGCGGACGTGCTGAAGTGAAAATGAGCTTTCTTGATTCCTCCTTCCGTGAGATAGCAGAAGCTGAGGTTTGCCGAGGGCATAGAGTGTCACCTTGAAGAGCATGTATGGCCCCACTCCACATGGGACAGTCCAAGGTAGAGCTGAACCAGCCCTGAGGCTTATTCTTCCAACTATTCTTTCTGAAATTCCTCAGAGCAGGGAAGTGGAACTCTTGAAAATGAATCTTCATCGAAGAGTTTGCAGCTGCTGGAACTTAATTAACAAGCTTTTGAAATGCAGAGCTCAGCTCCATCCTTCCCAGGAGACTTTTGGCACCAAGGAAAAGGGCAAACTGAAACACTGGACTGCCCAACGGGGCACAACTTTTGTTGACGCTGGGAAGGTGCCTTTTTAAGACCTCGTGAGGGTTCCGAATATCCCATTAATAACCAATGAAGCAGGTGGTACCTGAACTATGCTAATTTCAACACAATTAGTCATTACTTCTAATCTCATGTTTTTGTGTTTTCTTGGTAAAGTCTATCTTAAAATATGTTTCGGTTATAAGAAATGCGTATGCATTAAATCACTCTACTTAGCATTTTAGGAGTATACTTTTTTATCCCCGCCAAAAGATGTAGAATGCACCATGTTATCTAAAGCATATTTATTCATTGTTACATGACTTTTATGACTTGGTTTTTTTCCAAAGTACTGTTGTCATGTAGTTATTAAAGGGTAGCTGTCAAAATTACCCAAATTCTGCATAAAATGACTCTTTTATTTGACAAAAATGCCTGTTGAAAAGCCAGTCCAAGTGCATGTGTTTCTGCCCTGTGCAGAAGTAGAAGGGGTTTAACTTGGCTTGTCCCAGTGCACCTGCATGATTTTGCTGTAGAAGTGTGACAATGGGAACTCTAAGATGGTGTTCATAAAATTTTACTCTTTGGGAATAGCCGGCACATAGTTAAAGGCTCTCAGAAGAACACATTAAACTCCTTTGGATTCTGTGTGACACCGTGGTCGGTACAGAATTATAATCAGAATGAAGTTCTTGTTCACCACTGTTGTTATTAATAGAATTCAGGGAGATGGAGGGAGGAAGGAGGCATGGAGGCAGAGAGAAAGAGACAGAGAGAGAGAAACTCTCTCTTCATCCTCACTGACTGATATAAACTGGTAATTGCTCTCTATTTTGATGTGTGATGGAGACACAGGATGTTTTGGGATTGCAAAGTGGGGGATCTAACCTAGTCAAGCATCAGGGAAAGAAGGCTCTTCAGAGGAAGTGGCCCCTAAGTGCAGACCCAAAAGTTAAGGGCTCTTCCGCCAGATGAGAGGCGGGAGCATGAGGGGGCAGGTTGGAAGTATTCCCAGGCAGGGAGACTAATATGTACAAAGATTTATGTTCTCAACTACAGAGTTTGTCTTAAATGTTTGCACTTTGTTTATGTAACAAATTTATACTATCCAGCCAATAGTTACTGATTATTTGGTTAGGAGTCCTGGGAGAGGTGATGACTGTTGGATGTGTCATATCCAAGGACTGAATTTGGCCCTGCTGCTGCCTGCTCCTCCAACAGAGCTGCCACACAAGGCTGCTACAGACAAGCACAAGCACAGGTAGAAAATCAGCTGTCGTTATTCAACCGCTAGATTGGCAGGCTTCCCACTAGGGGCCCACCCTGTCTAAGCTGAGGTTGTAGCCCAAGAGGACATCACACTCGTCACCTTGCCCAGAAGTGAATGTGGTCCAAGAATTCCTTGCTCTTAGCAATCACATTAGGAGCTCTTCTTTCCTGAAAGGGCATGATAGGGAGATGGGAGGTGGAAAAGGGAGAGCCCAGGCAGACGAATAGGGAGAAGTTTTGAAACATGTTGTCCACACCCTCCATGACCTTCACGAAAAACCACAGTCAGATTCACAATAGGTGAGATGCAGAAACAATCCAAGAGCCCATCGACTGATGATTGGATAAAGATATATATATATATATATACACACACACAATGGAATACCACTCAGCCAGGAAAAAAGACAAAATCATTCCATTTGCAACAACATGGATGGACCTGCGGGGAATTATGCTTAGCGAAATAAGCCAGACTGAGAAAGACAAACACAAGATGATTTCACTCGTATGTGGAATATAAGCAAACACATGGACAAAGGAAACAGTTCAATGGTTACCAGGGGAAGGGGGATGGGGGTGGGCACAGGGGGTGAAGGGGAGCACTTATGTGGTGACAGGCAAGAAATAATGTACAACTGAAATTTCACAATGATGTAAACTATTATGAACTCAAGTAAAAAAAAATCACAGTGAGAGGAGCTGGGAAATTCTCAACCTTTGAAGGAGCTTACAATGCAGTGTGTGTGTGCACGTACACGTGTGTAGCCATAACTAACCACATTACTGACAGTAAGTGTCAACGGCCCATAGCAGGGGCCAAATTTGGCCTGTGAAAATGAACAAAGGAAACCTAAGTCAAATGGAGTCCAGAAGTCCTGAAGGAGGGCTCTCAGGCATACACCCCTCACCACAGCTTACAGACCCCAGCAGGAGGAAGAAAGATTTCCTTCTGACTCAGCAACAAGCTGCCCACCACCTGCAGCCAGTGAAAAGCTGCCACAGCCCTCCTCAGTTTTCTCCTGAAACCTAATAAAAGTTAAACTCCCCTTTGTCTCCTTGGACTTGCCTATGATTCACCATGGTTTGCTTGTGTCAGACTGCAGTTCCTCTGCTTTTCCCAGATAAACTCATTTTGGCTAGCTAAAGACCTTGTCATTTCATTTTTTAAGGTCAACAGGTCCATCACTTTCTTTTGTACAACCCAAAAGCCACAAGGGGGTTTTACATTTTTAAATAGTTGAAAAAAAGCAAAAGAAGAACAGTATTTCATGACGTGTGGAAATTACTTGAGGTTCAAATTTCCAGTGTCCATAAATAAAGTTGTGTGTGTGTGTGAGGAAGACTGGCCCTGAGCTAACATCTGTGCCCATCTTCCTCTGTTTTATGTGGGATGACGCCATAGCATGGCTTGATAAGCGGTGCTAGGTCTGTACCCTGGATCCGAACCTGCAAACTCCGGGTCACCAAAGCAGAGTGCGTAAACTTAACTACTATGCCACCAGCCTGGCCCCTACAAATAAAGTTTTATTGGAACCCGGCCACACTCATTTGACTACAACAGCGGAGTTGAGTAGTTGTGACAAAGATTATACGGCCAGCAAAGCTGAAAGTACTTATTATCCGGCCCTTCAGAGATAATGTTCGCTCACCTATGACCTAAAAGTTTCAGAAATTCAGTAGCCCCCATCCCAGTTGGTACACTGGGAGAATCATGGGCAATCTGGTTGGTGCACAATGGGTCCACTCTCTACTTCCTTCACCAACACATGATACAAACAAATAATGTTCCCTTTTCTTCTACCATCCTCAGCTCTGTGGTCACAGCTATCACAAGCCTGTGACAAGCTGTGAGAGACAGTTTCTCAGGGAGAAGGGGGAGGAAGTCTTTTTTCCCAAGGCAACCAGAGTTTTATCCTGCAGGCAGCATAGAACATACTTCAGTCCCCGCACCTGAGACGGGAGGGTGTCGGGATGTTTATCTAGCCGTCAGGCATGGGTTGTAGGGCTGCTCCCATGAGGATATCTGGCCTACTCTGTAGTGGCAACTGGCATTGGAAGCAGCGATGGGATGGTGATGGCAGCAGTGGGACACCACTCGCCCTTTGGTCCCCGAGCCTGTGCTCGTGGCACCTGCACAAATATTAACTCTCTGGCCTGAGATCTGTGACAGAAATGGCCAATACTCAGGCAGTAAATGCTGTTAGTGAATTGTTACAAATCGAAAGTGTACGCATGGACATCACAGCAAAGCATGTCAGGGAGTTACCGGAGTTTTTCAGAGTTTAGGACCTCTGGTTTTGAAAACTGCTGCAACATTCAGGAGCTAAGAGCCACAGGATTAGAAATAAAACTAAATGTGAAGATTTGCTGCAATGGACAGAAAAGAAATGACACGTTCATATGAAGTTTTGGATGAACAGTTATTGACAAGGAACAGTTTTAAAAGTAATTTTTCCTTGTAATACAAGGTAGGTGAAAGGACGAATAAAGAAGCATTTTGAATTATATATAAATCATGCAGCCATTTCCGGTTTGTTGTACGACCTCCGCAAGTCACAGAAAATATCAGAGGAAACAGCAAAATGCCATCGCATAAATTTACATTTAAAACCAAGGTCAGGCTTACACAGAACTGACTTGTATGAAGAGTTAAATCTTTTCAGAGCAATTGTTCCGCACATCAGGAGTTCTAGATGTACTAAAATTTATATTATGAGATAATTTGTCCTATTTATTCCAATGCTGTCAAAGCCTAGAAAATAAATTTCAGCTCCAGTAACAGTTATATCAGCAGAAAATCTTTCTCAAAACTGAAAATTATCAAAAAGTATTTGTAATCTTGATTTGCCAAGTGACTGATAAGCTTCAATTATATTTATTGAAAACGAAGTTGCTAAAAGTATGAATTTTGATGACCTAACAGATGAATTCGCAAGAAGGTGAATCAGAAAAATCTTATGATCAATCAAGACAGCACATTAATAAAGTACCATTATTTCTTGTATTATATAAAATTATATACTATATATAATATATATTTTATAAAATTATATACTATATATACTATTAGTATATAAAATTATATACTATATATATTATATAAAGTTATATACTATACATAAAATTATATACTATAAAATTATATACTATATACAGGATAAAATTATATACTATATAAAATTATATACTATACATAAAATTATATACTATAAAATTATATACTATATACAGTATAAAATTATATACTATATAAAATTATATACTATATATACATAAAATATATAAAATCTTGACATCAAAATATTATATTTTTGTAGTTTGTAAATTTATGTTATTATTTGTCACATTTTATAAGTAATAGAATATTTTTAAAAGAAAATGGTATGTATTTTGGTAATTTTAGCTGCACTTTTTTTCCTGCTTTTTGAACGTTTTGCACTGGGCCCCACAAATTATGTAGCTGGCCTTTCCTCTGGAACCATGGTTTCTTCTGGGTCATATGGCTGAAACGTCAGTCAGATCCAGGGCTTCTCTGCAGAGCCCTGAATGGGGGCAGAAGATGCCATCCCAAAATATGCCACCCCAAAATATGCCACTTTGGCATACTGATTATTTTGAATTAAAGTTACCTGAGAAATAGTTGGTGCAGGAGGGACACTCTGACCCTTTTTTGTGTCCCTGAAAGTAGGCGATAACTCTCCCATGGGAAAGGTACCCTCCCTGTACCAGGAGGGTAGAAAGCATCCTTATCACCAGAAATAGGGAATTTAGGGCCAAGAAGTCTGTATAAACAAATTTTGTTACTTCTCCACTAATTCACTACCCCAAGCCCAAACCCCTTTGTCTTGTCAATTCTTCATAAATTTACTGTTTCTTTGTCCAAAAGGTATAAAAGCTTCCTGCTTTGGTCTCTTCTTTTAGTCGCATAATTTTATGGGGCTCCCGTACATATGAAATAAAATTTGTTTTTTTCCTGTTAATCTTATATCAATTTAATTATTAGGCCAGTGGAAGAACCTAGAAGAGCAGAAGGGAAATTTTTTCTACCCTATAGCCCTCTCTTGTTCTTGGAGACGTTCAAAATCAAAAGCCTTCTAGGTTACACAATTCATGTATCAGAGCCATGTTCCCAAGTATGGCTTGTGCTCTCTACAGAATCCAATGAAAGCTTCCAAGGGCCATGCTTCTTTCACAGCAGCAGGAGGTGCAGTATGTTCTTTATTTTGGAGGTGATGTCCTGGCATGCCCCAGACCACTGACTCACTCTAACTTCACTCCTATGTCTTTGTAGGGTTTATCCCCACATTCTAGCCTGCATGTGTTTTACCAGGGCATCTAGAAGACTTGCCACTTCATGACTACTAGTTTTAACAAAGGTTATATCATCAAGAAAAAGGGTCAGACTGATGTTATGCAGAATGTTTACATAATCAAGGTCTTTTTAGACTACACAGGGACAGACAGCAATGGAGCTAATCTAGGCCTTAGGCAAGATGGTGAGTCACCTGCATGTCCCAGGTGAATGTGAACTCCTTCTGACCCTTCTTTCCAAAGAAGATTGAAAATAAGGCATTTGAAGCATACCCAGTACCAAAGGCTGTGATGATTTTCTGTAATAAAGATACCACCATCTGGCACTGCAACTAAAACTTGGGGTTATCACTTGGTTACATTTATAACAGCTCACTGTCCTCTGACATCATCCATCTAGTGGGTGGTTTTTGCAGATGCTACATCGATTTAAATGAGGATATAAGGAATCACCACCCTTCTTTTTTTCTTTTCCAGTCTTTGAGGGTGATTCTAAGCTCTTGCATTGTACCTGGGATGTGATACTGCTTCTGGAATGGGGGTCAGTTTTAGAGACTTCCACCTGGTCTTTGCTACTACAACAGCTCTTACTCCACAGGTCAAGGAACCAACGTGAGAGGGGGCTAGGAAGTGAACACAGGATGGGTCCCTGGACGCTGGGACGCACTGCAATAAACTTAGGCCAGGAGTCCATTTGTCATCTGGCCTCAGTAAGTCCTTATTTAACTGAAGGGGGCCATGATCGTGTTTTGGGTCTTACGGTTGTGAAAGCTCGGACTCTGTATTCAACAGCCATCGAAAGCTCTGAGTACTTCCGTTCCTCCAACGTGTAGTAACTCAGATAAATGGCCATAGGTCCCTTTCGGGAACGGTTTGGGGAATCACTATTTTATTTGCTTTCTGCGGCATTACAGAACACTTCCTCCCACTTAAATGATTGGATCTGGATCTGAGATTTCAGTTACAGGACTGGGAACTGGATGAAGGACGGCGACCTCCTATTGTAGCAGCTGACATCAGCCCTTGGATCACTTGCTCTTCATCACTTTTGATTGGAAAGGCCGAGTAACTTCCTCATTGATTGCCCACCTGTCTTGCTCTGAAGAACTGTGGGATCTCTTAGCCTATATCTCAGATTCCTGCCTATCAGGCCCCCGTTTCCCATGTAGATTGCCATTATGGCAATCATGTCTGCCTTGCCTGTGTTACTTAGGTGCTGCCTTCCAGCCTCTATTATTCTGGGATCCCTTTTTTTTCTTTTGGCACTAGGAAGCACAGTCCCATAGGAACATCACTACCATCATCCCTGGCCAACAGAACGTAGCCACTTCGGAGCTTCTCCATGAGGCCAGTACCCCCATCACTAGCACATTCTTTACTACTTTAATGAAAAGCATCTTCTGGGCCCTCCTGGGGGACATAGTTAGCTGGCTGTTATCACATTCTTTCCAGCATGCCTATCTCTCTGAGCTTTTACCCCCTTTCTGACTAGTCTGCCAAAGTGCAGTAATAAATACATCTTGCCTCACTTGTCTCAGGGAATCTTTTTTTCAGGTTTCAATGAACCATTCCAACAGTTTTATTAGGACTGGCTCTGAGTGTCCTTGCCTGGTTGTTAAATTCTGAGTTGTGAGAGAGTGCCCCCTTATCAATACATTTTTCTTACTCAGCCTTAAATGATCGGTACCAGCATCCCCAGTCCAGTACTATTCTCAGGGATGTTTTTCCAGTCCTTGGCATACATATTAGGCAGATCCTGTCATTCTTTTGGTTAAAAATTTTGTTCCTAAACAGGGGAAAGTATTTCTGCATGTGCACGGTGCTAATACTTGAGCCTGGTTATTGACCTGGAAGCAACAAAGGGAGGCAGGTCCTGAAGAGGGCAAGCATCATCTTGCAGGGTGAGGTCTGTGCAGGCAAAGGGAGCCGCTATCCTCCAGCAACAGGGAGAAAGCCAGTCCTACCAACTCTGGGTGTTCAAGGTTTTTAATCACATATACAAAGGTGTCCCCATCACGAGTCTCAGGGTCCTACTCCTTCCCTAGAAGGGAAGGATACCGCCAGAGTTGTGCATTCAGACTTCTTGTCACTCTGCTCTGCTCACAATGAACCTGCTGGGTGTGTATGATGTTCAGCACAGTCTGCCTTGTGGCTGCAGGAGGTGAAGTTCTCCTTACATGCACCGTAGAGGTCTTCTAGCTTCACACAATGCCCAAGTTGACAGCCAGCTGACCTGATTCTGCCATAGTCTTCCCTTAGCACTTTGATAGTAGAGGAAAGCAACAACCAGCTCCACATTCCTTACAATTACCATTTAACCCACGTCTCTCAGTTGCTCAGATAGTGTGTAACTCAATGCATCTTCCCTTTAGCCCATCAGACCCACCCCCCATGTGAGGGTCTTAGTAATTGTAATGTCACAGCACGCCAGGGGAGGGAAGAATTGAGACCAGGGAGGGAAGAAGCCAATACCGGGAGGTTTACTAGAGAAATTTTCACTGAGGGCAACTAGAACTTAATCCTGCAGGGAGCTTTGGACTGACAGCGAAGAACATTCCTCAAGTCACCTCACCAGAGGCACGTGTGAGCTGAAGTCTTTACCTTTCATTCCGGTCAGTCATTGGTTGAGGGCTACTCCCAAGAAGGACGTTAATCCCTGGGCACTTTCAGGCTGCCCTACGTGTGGGCAGAGCAGGTGTTGGAGGTCAGAGGAGGCTCCCGGTCAGAGAGGTACGGGTGCTTGCCATCGGAAGTTGGGCAGGTGAGCCCAGAAATGGTAATTGCCAAGGGAATAAGCATCAGGCACCAGTATTTTCTGCTATGGTCCAGTTTTTTGTCACTTGATTTAAATACTTCCCAGTTAGAGACTGGATTTCATTCAGTTCTTTTACTTTATTCTGGGCTTCTTTCTGGAATCTTTTCAATTTTGCCTCTACCTCAAAATTCCTTCTTGCTACAGTTCTGCCTAAATTCATGGCAGACTTCCTACTCTATCACTCTCCTGGTCACTTTCTTAATTTTCCGAAGCAAAGAATGTCTTTGAAAATGCTTTCTTAAATTAAAACATGAGAGCTTCCCTTTTCATCACTACACCAAACCAAAAATGTAGGAGATGTGGCATTCACTAGCAAATGATAGTAAAGAATATTACGCAACCCATTCCTACCCATCAGGTGGAAGAGTTTAGTATGCGTCTCTGTTCAGAACCAGAGAGATGTTCATTAATTATTTGTAAAGGAGAGCAGGAGGAATAAGATACAGATCTTAAACTCAAGGAATTACCATCCAGAGCTGTGCTGTCCGGTATGGTAGCCCGAGCCACTTGTGGCCACTGAGCATCTGATATGTGACTAGTCCCAACTGAGATGTGCTGTAAGTATAAAATACTGTATGTCAAAAACTTAGTACAAAGGAAAAAGAATGTAAAATATCACATAAAGTTTTATATTTATTATATGTTGAAATGATATTTTGGATAGGTTGAACTAGGTAAAACATATTATTAAAATTAATTGCATTTGTTTCTCTTTGCTTTTAAAAAAATATGGCTACTAGAAAAATTTAAAGTTATCTCCATGGCTCACATTATATTTCTTTTGGGTGGTGCTGACCTAAAAAGAATCATCATTTGGTTCAACAAGAATTATAATGTGAGTCAAAAGTCCAGAGATTCGAGCTCTCAGGACAGTTAAGCTGTTTCTGAATTCTTGAGGAGTGAGTGATTAAACAATGAAGTCGCTGTGCGTTTCTCATCAATTTACTTGTCACAGGAAATTAATTCATTTGCCAGTTAGGGTAAGTCACGTAATCTCACTGAGTCTGTTTCCTAATTTGAAGAGAATAAATTCCAGTATTAAAGCTTGGTGACGTGTTGACAACTGTTTAAGCTGGATGAAAAGGCACAGGGGGCTTCATTCTTGGTCTCTCTACTTTTGTGTGTTTGAAAAACTAATGAAAAACTAAAAAGAAGCAAACACCCCCCCACACACACACAACCAAAACCAAACACCAAAACCAAATAAAACGACAACAAAAAACTCCAGCTGAGTAGTAACTATGGTCCTAAGATCCCCAGTTATATTGCTATAAAAAGTCCAGTCCTATATCCTCTTCAAGGTCTTGTGAAAGAGCAGAGATGACTCAACAGTTTTACTAACAATGATGGAGTATTTGCTGTGTGCCTGGAACAGTTTGAAATGTTTTCCATGCATTCCCTCATTTCAGCCTCACAATGCAATTTATAAGTTAATAACAGCACACCCCCATTTTCAGGTGAGAAAACTCAGGGGCTTACGGCAGGAAGATAACTTACCAAGATGCCATGTCTAGGAATTTGGAGCCGGGACTCAAACCCAGAGAAGTGACTCTAGAACATGGACCCTTAACCACTATGCTGGACCATCCACATAGCTATTATTTGCCAGAACCATCATCATCATTGTTGTCGTCGTCGTCATCTTCTATATGCAAGGTCTAATTGATGTGTCTCCTCTAATTACAAAGAATTAAGAAATACATTAAGTGAAAGTACCTTTGCCCAATTTCATTCTGGTCTGAAGATAATTGGTCTGTAACTGTTCTGAATGTGGTGAATATTTTTCCAGACTTTTTTCTATTCACAGACTGCTTATATTTGAGCTTTTACTGGGTGCCAGGCAGAGTTCTAAGTATTTTACATGTATTAACTCATGTCATCCCCACAACATATGTTGATTCCAGGGTGAAAGTCAGAGAATTTCATAAGTGACCTGTCACTGTGAATCCTGCCGACGAGCTCCCTTGTACTGGGGCTCGAGTGCTGCACTGCAGCCCTGGTTGACTCCTACTTGGTGGGGGCTCACAGGGGTAGGGGGCAGAGAGAACAGTCCCAGCATCCTGCAGCCCCTCTCAGAGCACCTGGAAACCAAGCAGCCCTGTGTCCTCAGCCTCGCCTCCCTGATTTCAAGAGCTTCCTTCCCAGAAGTGAGACTGGCTTAAACTAGGCGAATAAATCATCTGTGAAACCACATGACTTGTTTCCTTGTGTCAACCCTGGCCAGAGACTGGGAGAAGCATCTGACCAGTGAGGAAGACTCTCTCCTTCACCTCACTCTAGTTGAGATCCTCTAAACCCATGAAATCCTGACCTTGGCTCTGTCCTTGAGCCGTCTAGTCCAGTTTTTGCAAAGATTCTTGCTAAAGTAGAATCCTGCTGGGTCAGTTTAGTGAAAATCCCCTACCTTTGATAGATGACCAAGGCCCTTATCCCCCCTCCCCCTGGCCTGTGAAGGGGAGCAGAATATGTCACCCCAAAATATGCCTCTTTGGCATATAGATTACTTTGAGTGGATCATTTCTGAGACATAGCAGACACAGGAGAAGTGCTGAAAACTGAGGATTAGCTACCCTTTTTAAAGGGAAATTTACATTTATAAAGGAAATCTCCATGTGTAAGGGTGTCTCCCTCTCAGCACCAGGAAGAGAAGGATGACAGGTATACCTTTGGTTTAAAAGAAAAATAATAAAAAATAATTTTTGAAAAATGGAGTTTAATACTGCCAGAAATATTTACTATTTGTCTTTACTGAAATCAAATAATAAGATATTCAAAAGGATTTTGCTGTTTTTTAAAGAGCTCTGTGGTCAGAAGTTGGCCTATTGGAAGATGATATTCGGAGCCTGACAGGGGCTATTTTTTAAAGGCCTCTCTGTTCTGTTTGATCCTGTTCCTCCCATGGGAGCTTCTTGGATGACTGAAACCCCCATCTCAAACTCCTGCCTGACTCTACGCTTTGTCAACTCTGTCCAGCTCCTTCCTGTTGGCACAGTTTTGCTGAGGATAATCTAGAACTTCCTTGGCCTCTTCGGGAAACTTCAGATCCTCCCAAAGTGGCTGCTCTGAGACAAATTCCTTCTTGTTGCTTTTGCTCCTCCTCCTCGAGCCGCCTTCTGTCTTCCCATTCTGCTCCGTTTGATTCGTGTTCCTTCAAGCTCCTACCTCCTCCATCCTTCTGTCCACCCCTTCCAGACTTTTTTTTCTTCCCACTCCAGCCTGTAGGGGAGCAAAATTTGCCACCCCCAAATGTGTCTCTTTGGCATGAAGATTATCTTAGGCTGATTATTTAAAGAAACAGAAGATTTAAGAAATTTTTCTTTTTACCTCCCTTTAACTGCCTAAAAGAATCTAGATAGAGGGCCTGTTCCAGGAAGCGAGCTGTCCTCAGAGATAACTGCAGAGAGTGTGAGCTGGGGGAAATTAGCAAGGCCTGTTTGATCAAAGTCCTCTCTGTATCCCGTTGTCTCCACAGGGCAGGCCAAACATTTATTTCCCAGACGTTTGCTCTTGCTATCTCCCCGTAAATTGTCTTCCTCCACTTTGAGGTTCCAGATCTCCAACTGCTTCTCCACAGCTCAGGATGGCATTCAAGCCTCAATTGCCTGACTGCCTGTGGGTCTCATTCTTATGAGGCCCCTGTACGTACATAATTAAATTTTTCTTTCCTGTTAATCTGTCTTGTGTCAATTTGGTTCTTAGACCAGCCAAAGAACCTAGAATGGTAGAAAGAAAATTTTTCCTCCCCTACCAGCCCCCCAACTACCACAGTCACTTGAACTTTAGGCCCCCATTCTCTTTTGGGGGCTCTCCAGGGACATGGGACTCCCAAAAGCAACTACTTGAGGCTGAAAAGGAAAAGGGATCTATTTTTGGAAACTAGAAAAATGAAAAATATTAAAAGTTGATAAAATTAATTCATATATCAGGACCCACAAAACGGAGGCCATGTCATAAATCTAAACCTAAGTCAGCCTGCACTTGTGGGAAATGCCTACCTGCCAAGGAAACCTAACATGAGCCAACCACAGTCCTCGAACTCAGCTTCAGCTAGCTCAGCTTACCCTAGAAAATAGGAGCTGCTTGCCTCATAAGGACATCCCCCACCTCCTTGCCAATCATGTCCTCTTCTAACACTTTATTAAACTTTATTAAACTTGCTTTTGCTCAAAATCCCTCAGGAAGAGTGCTCTACTGTTTGGGAGGCACTGTGGTCCCCTGCTCCATGCATTGTTTTCCCTTGAATAAAGGACATCAAACTCTTTACTAAATTGTATCATTTTTGTCATTTGACAAAGTCTTCTCTACAAATTTTAGTAAAAAGTTTTGACCATCTGAGCAGGCAACCTTAACATATTCCATCTGTCAGAAACACAATTTGGATCCAACTGTTCTTTTGTAAACTAGTGAGTTTTGTATTAGCATACCTGGCTAGATCTCTGCATCTGTCTGTATGTGTATGTACTTCTATATAAGTATGTTACGGGTGTGTGGTATTTTTCTACCTCTGGGTGTATCGCTGGTTCTTTAATGGTTTGTTTTCCAGATTTAAGGGAACATTTCTCTCTTTTCTCTTAAGCTATCTATAGTTTACTTTAACTTGGTAAATTACTCCTTTGTAAACAGAAGCAAGAAGTAGAAAAGTGGTTGCCAGGGGCTGGGGGTGGGGCTGGGGGACTAGGAAGAGGTTGGTCAAGGGGTACAAACTTTCAGTTATAGGATTAATAAAGTCTGAGGATCTAATGTATAACATGATGACTATAGTTGATTACATTGTATTGTATAACTGAAATTTGCTAAGAGAGTAGATCTTAAATGTTCTCACTGGGGAAAAAAAGGTAACTATGTAGGGTGATGGATGTGTTAACTGACTCAAGGGTGGGAATCCTTTTACGATGTATATATATATATATATATATATATATATATATATATCAAATCATCTCATTGTACACTTTAAATATCTTACAATTTGTCAATTATATCTCAATAAAGCTGAAAAAAATCACAAGACAATCTTTCAATGGAGAAGACAGTGGCTTAAATCCGTATAGTATACTTCGCCCTTGTTTACTGTGTTTTTCTTGGTAACCTCATGATACCAAGCAAGCGCTCAGTGTGCTCGCCACAAGATAAAAGGCCAAGCAGGCGACAGTAGAGAAAGAACTTTAATAAGCGATAAGCTAGCAGATTGGAAGACGGTGGACTATCATCCTAAAAAAACCCCGTCTTAAAAGGAACTGATTTGGAAATGACTTATACAAGGCAAACAAGGTTGGGGAGGGGACTCAGAAACGTCAGGTGGTGGATGACCTCAGAATGTTGGACCACTCTCGGCAGTAGATCTGCTGAATGAAACATTCCTGAGGAATCTTAGAAAACCTCAGTTTCTTCCTTACCAGGAGCAGAAGGAGCAGTTTGGCCAGAGGGCATAAATTTTCTGCCAGCAAATTGTTCTTTCTACCAGTTGCAGATTAGCCCATGCACTTCTAAGCGTTTTTCCAAAGCATATTGTGAGAATAAGATGGGAAGGGGAGCATGTGGCCTTGGGGGCTGAAATTCCAAGAGTCCTCTGCACAGGGGCGACTGTTTTTCGTATTTCTTCACGAGCCGCATGTGCAAATTGAGGGGGTTCTACGTGTTGCATGTGGTAGATCTTTAGTCCGTGATGTGTGAAGCTTACAACTGGTCATTTTAGCTTCTCAGTGCTCCTGCGTGATGCCTAGCCAGGGGGAGGGCTGTCAACAAGCTACTCTGTTATCAGCGGTCCTCCCCTGTTCTGACTGGCAACTTAGACACTTTGGATACTTTGTTTCCCACGTTAACCTTCTGGGTACAGGCACAGTTGCATCCTAATCTAGGGAAACTTTGACTCCTTCTCCCTTGGTTTCATTCCCATAACTAGCCTCCCCACCTCCCCTTTCCTTGTTAAGATGGTATTTAATCCTGAATTCTGAGCCACCTCAGAGCATTACTCCTCTTTCCCTGGGTATCTCCCACGCATACATGAGGTATACATGTCAATAAACCTCTGTTTTTTCTGTCTTGACCTCGGCCAAGAACTCAGAAGGGTGGAGGGAAAATGATTTTTCCTCCCATACTCCTCCCTTTTAGCAAGAACCCTACCAATTCGGTTTAGCCAGAGTCCCCCCTTAACCTTGATGTCTCCTGTTAGTAATTTTCCACTCACTGACCTCCGCCCTGTTCTTTGGCTATAAATCCCCACTTGTCCATGTTCTATTGGGATTGGAGCCCAGTTTTAGGTGGTTTCTCTTTCCCCAGTTGCAGTATTTCCCGAATAAAATTTGCCATCGCACTGTAACTTCTGTCCAGTTCTAACACCAATAACATTTGGAAGTACTCTCTTTCCTTCTCCCGAAGGTCCACTAACGGTCTCCTTTTTCTCCTGAATTTACTCATTTAACTCCTCTTATTTCCCACTGTGATGCTTCCCCTCACTCATTCAGCAAATATATTGCATTCAGAAGAAGAAAATCAATTTTTCAAAACAAAGGTCAGCTGGCCCAGGAAGGGGGGGATACTGGGCAGATTCACGAATATACGTACATGATACTCACTAGCTCCTTAGTCATGTTGTGCTTATGTCCTTGTCTCTCTTTTTTCATCACAACTCATAAACTCCAGCATTTCTTATTTTTCACATGTCATACTAGTTCCTCTCTTCAAAACAATTCATGGAAATGGGGGAACTGGCTTGTGTAAGACCAGACGGTGAATTGCTGCCAGTTTATAAATATGCTAAGGAGCTTTCGTTTTGTCCTTAGAACAATGGGAAAGTATTGAAGATTGAAAAACTTTAAAAAGGGAGATGTATGACCACATTTGTGCCTCAATCACTAATTCATTCAACAAACATTGTTGCGTGTCTATAGGTTCCAAGTACCCTTCTAAGTGTGGGAATTACTTCAGTGAACAGACAAAAGTCCAAGCCTTCTTGGAGGGCACATTCTAGTAGGTGGGGAAATAAACAATAAGTAGCTTGTATAAAGAAGTAAATTGTCTTTTAGAAAGTGATGCATGCTATGGAGAAAAATATAGCAGGGAAGGGATACAGAAAGTGTTGAGCTAGGGGCTATGATTTAAAAAAAATCTGGGGGCTGGCCCCGTGGCCGAGTGGTTAAGTTCGCGTGCTTTGCTTCGGTGGCAGCCCAGGGTTTCGCCGGTTCGAATCCTGGGCACAGACATGGCACCGCTCATCAGGCCATGCTGAGGCAGTGTCCCACATGCCACAACTGGAAGAACCCACAACTGAAAATACACAACTAGCGGCCGGCCCGGTGGCGCAGTGGTTAAGTTCGCACGTTCCGTTTCTCAGCAGCCTGGGGCTCGCTGGTTCGGATCCCAGGTGAGGACATGGCACCACTTGGCACGCCATGCTGTGGTAGGCGTCCCACGTATAAAGTAGAGGAAGATGGGCATGATGTTAGCTCAGGACCAGGCTTCCTCAGCAAAAAAGAGGAGGACTGGCAGTAGTTAGCTCAGGGCTAACCTTCCTCAAAAAAAAAAAATAAATAAATAAAATTAAAAAATTAAAAAATAAAAATACACAACTATGTACCGGTGGGCTTTGGGGTGAAAAAGGAAAAATAAAATCTTAAAATAAATAAATAAGGTTTGTTGTTTTAAAATAAGTAAATAAGTAAATAAAATAAAATAGGGAGGTCTGGAAAGGATTCACTGCGATGACACTGGGACAAAGATTTGAAGGAGTGGAGGGATCAAGCTAAGTTGACATCTGTGGAAAGAACATTTCAGGCAGAAGGAGCAGCAGAAGCAAAGGCCCTGTGGTGACCACACGTCTGAACTATTTGCGGAATAGAAAGGAGGCCAGGATGGCAGAATCATTGTGAGGGAAGGGAATAGTTCAGATCAGGTTTGGGTCTTGCAGGCCATTTCACAAACTCTTCTCTGGATGAGATGGAAAGCCACTAGAGGGCCATTGGAAAAAGCCTTCTGGCGACAGCATATTGATGCTCCCAAACTCTGGCTGAGCATGTAAATCAAATATAAATCAATAAGGAGGTAAAATACTATCACGTTAGAGTTTCACCTGGCAATGGATCACCCTCCAGCTCTATGTCTTTGATATAATGTTGTACTCAAAATACATCCCATTGTATTCTTCTTCTAAAATGTCAGACTGTCTCTGGGGTTCATATAAGTCTGGGCTGATGGCATCGGGCTTCTGGAAGTACATTTGTGGGAGGGAATGTCATATATCAAAGGAGTTCTGGGAAGTGGAGAAGAATCATACAGTCACCATCATACTGTAGTGGAGATTGGACTTATGTGTGTGTGCACTTGCGTGCACATGTGCAGAGACCAAACATCCTGGTTGGCTTGTGACAGTACCAATTGGTGTCCTTTGTCCTGGTGTAATTATTATAAGATCCTTCTCTGTTAGGGAGAGCTGTAGGGAGGGAGAGTACTGTGAGACACAGAGCCACGAATAGCATTGTGGTGGGAACCAGCTAGCAAAGAATGACCTAGCCAAAGATTCCCAGTGAATGTGGTCACCAAAGGCAATGATGGGACAAAATCAAATTGCTTTGCCAGCAGGACCAGTCTATATGGCTTAGGGTCCTAGCAGGATACGGATGATACACTCACACCAGGATAATTTGAAGGAAGTTTAACAAAAGACCATTTACAAAGGTACTAATAGTGTACAGGAATGCACCAAGGCCTGACAAGACAAGCGATTGAGGTGGCTATGGGAATCTGGAAGGAAAGAGTCCCACGGAAAGGCCACCTGGAGAGGAACAGTGACCTTATGTTCATGAACCCAACAGGCATGAGGCACCCTGCAAGGAGGGAGCCAGCTGGGAAAATGCTATGACCTGAATCTTTGCACACCCCTCAGTTCATATGTTGAAATCCTAACCCCCAAAGAAGATGGTATCAGGACATGGGGCCTTTGGGAGGTGATTAAGTCATGCAGATGGAGCCTCGTGACTGAGATTAATGCCTTTTAAAGAGACCCCACAGAGATCCCTTACCCCTTCTATGAGGTGAGGACACAGCCAGAAGGTGCCAGCTACGAAGCAGGGAGAGGGCCTTCACCAAAAGATGACTGCTGTTGCCTTGATTTTGGACTTTCCAGCCTCCAGAACTGTGAGAAAGAAATTTCTGTTGTTTATAAGCTGCCCATCTGTGGTATTTTGTTATAGCAGCCCAAATGGACTAAGACTGGAAATAAATAACCAAGCCTCTCTCGCCTTCCTCACTCTGAGAGAGCCTGTTGGGGCAGGATCCAGGGCAGAGAGCTCAATGGAGAAGAGTGGAGAATATGGAGGGCCAAATGGGAGATGTCCAGCCCACAGCCTATATGTCACCAGCAGGGATTGAGCAGGACAGGAAGGTCCTGATAGAAGCCACAGGGCTGTGGGCAGCCTTTGTGAGCAGAGAGGAAATATTCTCTGGGAGCACCTGCAGAAACAAAGAGAGGGAGACTCTCTGAAAGCAGCTGATGATCTTCCAAACAAGCGGAGGCTTCAAAAAACACTGAGATAGAGGTTGTTGGGGTTACTGTGACCTCATTGTGCACCTTGGCCTAAAGGGACCCAGGGAAATGGGTGTGTTTAGCTTGGGAACATTTCTGAATTTCCAAATAGTCTTCTCATAGGCATGCAAATATCTATGACGCCTCCGGTCTAAGGGTCATATAATAAGTACTTGCACTTCCTGTTGGCTGGCTCTGTTCTCAGGGCCCCTGGGGCAGCCACAGAAGGGCCAAAGCCAAGAGGAAGGAAGTTGTCATCAGCTCTGTGTGGTTTCTGAATCATTTGAGGAAACAAGGGAAGGCACAAGTCATCCTCTAGTTGACTTGATAAGCATGCCTGATGGGAAGTGAAAGACATGCTGTCCCCAATAGTCCATTTTTGTAACGTAAGTACTTATTTTTGTTTTAGATTGTATTTGATGATTTTTACGTTATTTTTGAAAAGCCAATATATACACATGGCTCAAAAATAAAAACAATATGAAAAGCCTCACTCTCGTCTCTGTCATCTTTTCTGTCCCCTAATCTTCACTCTGATAACTACATTTTTCTTTGTGGAAATTCAAGCACATATGAATAAATATTGTTACTCCCTATCTTTTCTTACACGAAAGGGAGCATTCAATACACAATACTTTGTATCTTGCTTTTTTCTGCTTACTACTATATCCTAGAGCTTACTCTGTATCAACACATAGAGAGATTCCTCACTTTTTTTTTTTTTAACAGCTACATGATATTCCATGGGAGGGATGTTCCACAATTTATTTAACCTATCCCCTGTTGGGAACATCATTTGCTTGGTTTGCACTCATTTTCCCTTATAAACAATGTTGCAGTGAGTAATCTGGTATATCCATCATTTCTTATGTGTGCAGAATATTTGTAGGATAAATTCCTAGAAACGAGGTCAATGGGTGAAAAACTAAATGCTTTTGTAATATTGATGTATCCATATATTGAGTTTCCCTGGATCTCTATAGTCTAGTGATGAATTGAACAACCACGTATTATTTCCAGCTGAAAAGCTCCAAAGAGGAAAGTAAACGCTGAGTCCAGATAGAAGCTTCAGTCAATGTAGAGTATTGGTTCCCACTAAAGATGACTGCCTTGGAGTGTGTGTGTCCCTGAGTGCATGTTCCATGTTCAAATTGAGAGTCCAATTTGAAAGACATCTAGCCATCTGGTTATTACCACAGATAAACACCCCACCCTACTTCCAAAGAAACCAGTTTCTTAATTATTTCAAAGACTTCAGCTTTTAATTCCGGTGGTCCAAAGGTTTCAGGGAACAAAGGTAAGGCAGTCTGAGAGCTCTAGATTCCTCTAGCAGAGCAAGTACTGTGCCAAGTGATAGATGCTTTGAGGTTCCAAATCCAATGTCTACAAACTTCTCTCATTCCTGGCAGCAGAAGCATAAGCTTCACAATGACATCATAAAATAGACCTTTATTTTGAAAATAACCGTGGACTTTGAAAAAAAAAAAGTAAAACCAAACAAAACACACCATTAATACCAACAACAACAACTGAGCAAACATGAAAAAACTACTTTTCAGTGTTTTTGCTAATACACAGCAGGGTGGGTTGGGGGAAGCTTTGCTCATAAAAGAAAAACACTAGAAGACCTGGCCTTTTACATGGTTGTGAAAACAGACTGTGCAGTGAAACTTAGCTGTGAAAGACTCTCAGAAGAAGAACAGGTTTAACCCTATGCAACATCCTGCTAGCTGAGAGGTTTTCTTTCTAATCTCCAACATTTTTGTTTTAGCCATTTTAGTTTGTGGCTACAGGTTTGTGCCACAAGACAGGGCTGGGGTTTGAAAAAGACATGTCAAACTTATATTTTGCAGTGCAACCCACATCCAGGAAGTGACATTCAACCATTTTCTTAATCTAAGAGGAGATGTGATAAGAAAGTGTTGGACAGGTTAAGAAAGACTGGGAAACACTTTGACTTAGAAGAAGTTACCTACCACCTGGCCTTTTGAAGATGGTGCCCTGAATGGAAAGTGAATCTTTTTAGGATGAGTCAGGCCATCGCCATGAAGTTGCGTTATTGTAGCATCCTGCAGGTGTGTTAGGCTGTAGAGAGCTGTTACTCCTGCTAGCGGCTTTGGAGGGTGAGGTCTGGAGTGATTTTCACAGTTTTTCTGTGAGCTGTATGGTTGTGCGGTGGCCGGCCAGGTCTCTTTCCATGACGTTCAGTCTTGAGAGTATCTTTCTGGGCCCAGGGTCAAACACCTGTTCCACTATGCCTTTGTCTTGTGACCTTGGCTGAACAAGACGGCGCTCCTCCTGCCTGTAAGTGCAGGAGCACACACCTCCAGGACTGTTGCAAACTGGTCCTTCTGTTAAAGAAAGTCTCTCCACCTCAACCCCACGCTGTCTTCACCACTCCTTCCCATTAATATTACAGAGAATCATTTACAGGGAATTCATTAGAGAGTAAATGTTTAATTAAAAAAATCTAGTAACAGCATTTTGATTAATAGTGTTTAATATCAATTAATGAAGTTTTACTATGTATTAAGTATTTGGTGACAATACCTATGTATTCCCATAATGAAACAGAACAAAACGGTTCCCACCTGAGCCATGTGCTCATCACAACTTGTAGGCTGGTGCCCTCTTCCCTGTGGGTGGCATCATGGAGCCCTAGCCTGCGCAGCTCAGTGCCTCTTGTAGAGTATTGTGGCTAAGAGTCAATACCTGGGATTAGGTGGATGGGAATTGAATCCCATATCCATCACATGGTACCTGTATTTCTTCACTTAATTTATTTGACCTCTCTGCCACGGTCAGCGTTCTTACTTATGTACAACAGAGCCATCTCCCAATCTTGCATTACGGAGTATTTGGAAGCTCCAGAATCTCTGGGAGGGTGAAGGAATTAGGAAAGAGTCAGTAGCATCCAAATTATACCATTGCTCCAGTGGAGAGCCTCCTGCCCAGATCTATGGACAAAAGAACTGAAGTATGCACCGTAGATGTTCAGCCCAAGATCCAATCAATAGTATTTCCACCAATGCTGCCTCTGAAAATTTGGTGTCCACAATGCTGTTTCCAAATCTGTGAAATGGGTATAGTAGTAGTGCCTACCTCATGGGTTTATTTTTAAACCTCTACTTCCTTTTCTCCTCCTCTTTTTTTTTCCTTCTCTTTCCTTCTTCCTCCTCTCTTTGCTCCTCTTTCCCTCCTTCTCCTCCTAAGAGTGATAAGAAGCAGCATATGAATAGTTCTTATGGAAACAACTTTCCCTGTTTCTGGGGCCAGGAGGAGTTATGGGGTACAGAGCCAGAAAGCCACCATTTTGTTGGATGGTAGCATAAACTAATAAATGCTAAATACACCATGTTCCCTTTTCTCTTTTTTTCCCTCTAGTATTTCCCCAGTGGAATGAAATATAAAATGAATTGTCTTCATATCAGATCCAGAGAAATGGGAGGGAGCTGCACTAGAGAATGTAAACTCTATGGGGCAGGGACTTTAAAAAAATCTTTATTGAGATACAATTCACATATCATAAAATTCATCCTTTTAAAGTATACAATTCAACGGTTTTCAGTATATTCACAGTTTTGCAAACATCACACAATCTAAGTTTAGAACATATAATTCACCAAAAAAGAAACACCATCCCCACTGGCTGTCACTCCCCATTCCTCCCACATGTAGCCCTAGGCCACCACTAATCTACTTTCTGTCTCTATAGATTTGCTTATTCTGGACATTTCATAGAAATGGAATCATGCAATATATGATCTTGTGTGACTAGCTTCCTTCACTTAGCGTAATGTTTTTAAGGATCATCCGCGTTCTAGCATGTGTCAGGACTTCATTCCTTTTTATGGCTGAGTAATATTCCATCTTTAAGTATACCACATGTTGTTTATCCATTCATCAACAAATAGCATTTGGGTTGTTTCCACTTTTTGGTTATTATGATAATGCTGCTATGAACATTCATGCACATTTTTTGTTTGAATGTATGTTTTCATATATCTTAGGTAGATAGATAGGATTGAAATTTCTGGTTGTGTACTAACTCTGTTTAACATTTTGAGGAACTGCCAAACTGTTTTCCAAAGTGGCTGAGGGCAGTGATTTTCATCTGTTTTATTCACTGCTTATACAGTGCTGGCCATGGTAAACTCACCA